>NW_021633214.1:0-142644 GCF_004799145.2 Neltuma alba
AGGTTGACTTCACTGATGTCTCAGACTAACCAATTCGATATCAAATATAAGTGTTCCCAAAGTGGAGCCTTCTCCATTTGCAAGACGAGTTGGATTAAAAATGGTGGTGAACAGCCTTTGCCTGTCAAAGAACTTTTATAACAGGGAAGGAATACAAGGATTACTATTTACGACAATGATAAGTACTGTTTGAACGACAGAAGAAACATTGGAAAAAAATTCCATGCTAAAATATAAATCATATAAAACTAACAGGGAAGAAATACCAAATTTTAATAAACAGGGTAGCTTTTTCTAATCCATAAAGCAATTAGTAAACCGTCCTTTCATTTAACATGTAAAGCTCCCTTTGACGCAAGTTTGAGATTATTACCGAAGGATACTTGAGGAAAATAAGTTGGGAGTTTATCATCATCACTAGGGCAGCGTTGGGTGGGAAGAATGAAAAGTAAAAGGGAAGTTAATGCATTTTTTAAGTCTCATTGGTACATAAACGGTAACTCCTAAAGAAAGTGAAACACAAAAATTTTATTGAGCATAAAGACTGGTGCGCAGATTGTTAACAAGTTTGTGCATGAATGATTTTAATGCTCTTACTTGAGGGGAGTGCAACTACCGTTTGATGGTCCAGGTTAAAGCAAGTGTGTCACAATAAAGCCAGGTAAATGTGAACTAGTTTAAACTTTCTTAGTACTTGAACGTTTTCTACAATTTAAAGTCACACAGGGAACTTTGTTATGTAGTTTAAGTAGACTTCTTTTTTGCCATCAATGTAATTTAAGTAAACTAGCGGGGCCATCTTGTCTTCTCTATTTCCCATCTTCTCAGACTAAATTCAACTATGATAACTTATCACACATGAAAATTCCTAAAACTAATTGCAAGTACATTGCATGCACTTTTTTACTTCTGGCAGCAGAGCTTTTTGACAATATTTCTGCAGTACTACAACCAAACGCTGCTTCATTTTGATTATGATAGAAATAAGCAAACACAAAAAACATCTTCATTTCTTCAATTGTATATAACTGGAGTCCCTTAAAAGTTCTTCCAAGTCTCCGCTAAACGCACCAGAAGAAATTGTGGCCTCCTTTCTAGTTATGAACATGTCACATGTGACATTGCTGTATGTTTCAATTCTGGAGTTAAGTTTTAAAGTGCCAAGAATTGATGGGACACTTCAGTCCACACTTTTGTTTTATTCACAATAAGAACGGCTTTGCAGCTCAAGAGTCAGGTAGTCACACAGAGATTTAGACAAGCAAACAAACAATTTACACTCTTTCTAGGTCTCCATGTCTGTGTGTGCTGTGCGTGTGTGTTTTATAACAGTTTGACATGCGTTTTAATTAACAAGAACTATTTTAAAGTTATCCAACTAGAAAGTCAAGGCATCATCATAAATTTAGGTATGAAAAAAATTGCTCACATTGGGTGGGATGGGCTCCTGTGACGTGTTTTGATATCCTTGGGAAGAGGGATGATGACCCGACGGATGCCACCTACTTTCATTGATCTCACGGCTGCCTCAATTCCTGGAATGACCTGCATATGGCATGCAATGCCGGCATAACAATATTATGTTTTAGGAAGACAAACACTAGGTTCAACATCCAAACTAAGCCGATTAAACCTGACTATAGCAAACCATGTAGGCATGTGCCCAAACAATTCATAGTTTCGTGTTGCCAAGTTCCTTCACCAACCAAAATATGCCAATTTTTAACCTCTTAAGTAATCTTTCACAGAAAAAAAAACTTCTTTAGTCTTTAATATAAGACCTATTTAACTAATTTGGTTAATTAAGAAAATTAGGTAAGTTGGTTAATTATAAGAAATATGACATGTTTTTTTCCTAAAATACCATAATCCCCTTCCTTAATATCCTCTCCTCTCTTATTTGATTATAATTGAAAGAGTATCAATAGAGATAATTTAAAAAAATTAATAAATATGATAAATAGATTTTACATTTAAATCTAAATTAACTCAACAATTTAAATCACACCTTGAGGATCGCAAAAGTAACATCTTTCTTTCTTAAATGCCATATACTGTAAATAGTGATTGACAAGCATCATGTCAGAAATGGCTATACCACGAGCCAGCCAAGATTGTCTCAACTGAAAAATAAGCAGCTTTTGTCATATTCACACGAAGACAACATGAGAAGACGGATATAATAAAATCTACCTTGGCATCTATAAAGCTCTTAAAATCCATTACTATAAAGGAGGGTAGGATATAATAAATCTCTGAATAATGTTACTTTGTTCTCTCTCTCTCTCTCTCTCTCTCTCTCTGTGATACTGTTACAGTGTTACTTTGTTCTGGCTAACTGTTACCAAATAGCTTCAAATTTTTTTTTAACTATTAGTGTACCGATTGGACATCTATGAGGAGGCCAATGTTAATCATTGACATTCAGGCTCACCTTCCCAAAACCAAGGATAAAAACAAAAGGATTTGGTTCACCAGTCTCATCTTTGTGGTCATATGTTGAGTCAAAACGCCATCCTTGTTTAGCTGCCAACCGTCCATAGTAATGAATTGCAACCTTCAAAGCAAGAGATTTTATTTTTCACCAATTGAGAAATCTGAATTTAAAGTGCATACATTAGACTTTCGAAAATGACGCATTCATTTATAATTATCACACCAGCTCAAATGCTAAAAAATGGAAAATTTTAGGACTCCTCTTCAAATGAATAACAGTATAAAAGAAGAAATTATTAATTATGCTAAGAAAGAAGAAAGATGCAGATGAAGAGGATAAGAGATACTCCTTGAGCAAACAAACAGCATGCGCATAGCAACAATAAATGATTTCACCCAAGAAAGGAAGCAAATAGCATTAGATGGCATTATATATAATACTGCACGGAACAAGAAGCAGAGACTTATAAATCAATAAAGAGAAAGAAATACCTGGTCTCCATTGGTGGGAACCTCCCCAGAACCATCAAGCAGGTCTAAAGCCTTAACGCCACCCGAATTCGGGATCTCAAAGAAGTCAGATACAGGGAATTTCGAAGAAGAGGAAGATAACAAAGATGAGCCCAACGAAGGAGGAGGAAGAGAGGAGATTAAGCCGTAGAAAGAAGCGGCGGAGACGAGAGAGAGAAAGAACTCTTCTTCTTGTGGTTGAAGACGAGAAAGACGAAATTGAAGAGGGAAGAACGTTGTGAGCTGAGGGAGATGATGCAGATTGAGAAGGCAAAATAAATTGAGTCGAATTAGAGTGAGGAAAGTATTGCATTATCATCTTCTGCCCTGTTCGGATTTCTGAATGCGAATTGCCACACAATCGAAGTTAATAACTCTGCCGGACATCTTGTTCGTTTTGCGGAACTTGAAGGAGAAAATACATTTAATCTTTTTCTTCAAAAAAAAAAAGCCAACAAAAAAAATGTTACTCCCACCCTTCCTTTATACTACTACCTCCGGTAAACAGAATAACATCTTATTTAATTTTTATTTTGATTCTAAATATAATATTTTAATTCACTTTACTCTTATATTTATTTATTTATTTATTTATTTTTAAGTTAGTCATTCTAATAATGGTAGTTCTAGACAATAAATTTGATTAGTAAAGATATTTTAGAAAAAATAATACTTATTTATTACAAATAACTAACTTAACTTATTTTCTCAATCCACCCAAATCGGTCAACTAACTCTTATATTTAGAACGAGAGGTAATACTATATTTTTATGTATAAAACATTTTTAACATATTATACATAAATTAAAAAAATATTAAATTATATTTTATTCATATTTAATATATATACATCTTTTAAAAAAATAATTACCTGTCCTATAACAAATAAAGAATGAAATAACATATTTATGTTTAAAAATTTAATAAAATAATTTATAAATAAAGCTAATGAAAAAGAGTATCCCTGTGTCTTATAAATAGAATGAGCCGAATAAGCGACAACTAAACTCATTAAAAGTTAAGATTGTGTAATTATTACCTTAAAAAAGCTATAAATGTGTAAAAGATAGGGAGATTGAGTGGGAAAAAGGTAAATCAGAGTTATTTACTATGGGTAAAAATAAAGAAGAATGCATTAATTATTTTTTAGGATTAAATACAACATTTTTTTTTCTTTTATTGAAAACATTCATATGTTTATTGAAAAGATTGTCACCACATTTCCAATCACACATTTCATATGATTCAAGATCAAACTTTTCTCGTATATTTATATTTCATAAATTACCATTGAAATTGAAAAGCTATTGATTAGCATAAATATATCTATTTTTTTTTATAAGAAAAGAAACTGTGACGACCATTCTTTTAAAACCCATTTAGATCAAAATTTCAATTTATTCAAACGATTAACCATGATAGAAAAGAAGAAACCTTAAAATTTTAAAATCGCTATCATGGTTAAAGAAAATAAACTTATATTACGAGCCACATCAATCGTTCACTTGGGCCTTGGACTTTCAAAGTCCAGAAATATCATTCAACCATTAGCCCAAACCAAACTTATATTTTCAAATGTACGAACTGATAAATCAGTTTAATATAAATTATAGAGCTCATTAGTCAAAAGTCAACACTTTCAAAAGAGCGTTACATGCAGAGTCTAAGATGTCTTGGGCCTCCTTGCGGCCCTATTATACTAGATAGTAGTAATTAAAAGTATTCTTTTACATCATGATAGTAGATGAGCCCTATGTGGCAATATATAACAAGTCAGCACATAGAACAAAAGCAGGGAGGCTATACAAGCTATAACAGTACACTATGTCTCCGAAGCCTTCTCTGATGGGCCACCACCTGAATTATCACCTGAAAATGTTAAACCACGGGATGAGACAAATGCCTCAGTAACCAACTTTCTAACTTATCATACATACTAACACGTGCTCGTAAGGTGTCAAGTGGGATAGTTATTAATTCTCAAGAAACATAGATATATCCATAAAAATATAATTTTAATCATCCAAACCCTCACTATGGGGGTCAACACACAAGCCACATAAGTCTATCCCTCACTCTGGGGGATCAATCAAACATATGGGCCTATCCCTCACTTTGGGAGACGAATAAGAAGCCACAAAAGCATATCCCTCACTATGGGGGACGAAAGAAGAAGCCAACCAATGTGCACCAATGGCGGCCTTACCACGTGGTAGGATAGTGCTCAATCCAAAATCTAAATAACAATTAATCATTCACAATATAATGAAAAATATCTCAATAATCTTTTCTCAGTATAATTCATAAGATATAAATCATATATCTTTTCTAAATTTCTCAATCACAATTCCAAAAATCTCACAAGACAATTTTCATAGCTCAACAGATATAACGTATCTACTTGAGTTCCAAATAACAAATATTATTCTAAAATAGCAAAATACTCACAAACAACATATTAGCACATATAACAAGTGGAAAGTGGTTACCTTTCGCCAAAGCAATACTAAGGATTACCACAAGGTCAATCATTTACTCAACCAATAATTAATCTACACAATTAATATAACTACATATTAACATAAACTAATTAATTAATTAAGCTTATATATTAGTTAAATTCCTAATTTAATTTAATTATCATTCTAAATTCTCACAACTCTTATAATCCAAATTAAGTACTTTAGAACTAATTGGTAATTTTCTAACAAGCCAAATTATTTATTTACATCCCCCAACTTATTTACTTTAATAAAAAGAATTTTCTAAAATTTCTAAATATGAAATTAGTATATTTTAAATTCTAAAAATCTCATTTAAAATTTAAGCCTCAAAACCGGACCATCAAAAATTCAATAGTGTGTCAAATATTTATATATATAAATAATCAAACCAAGATTTTAATGGCATATATATGTTTTTTTCATAAATAAGAAACTTTAACTACAATAATTATTTTAAAACCTCCAGTCACTCAATAAATAAAACTAAACCGATTAAAATTTTAAGAATATATCAAACAACCCAAATAAATTATTTAACTTAATTTTAATCGGTATAAATATGATATGTATCATAAATAACATATTTTTTAATTAAAAATTAATTTTTAAATACCAAAATCAATAAATAGACAAATCTAAACCGGTAGAAATGATCTACTATAACAGATCTACAATACTGTGATTAACACTCATCAAAACTAAATACTTGCTCCAAACTCTATACCAAAAATTTTCTCTAAGCAACACAAAATTACTATCATTAGATAGATATGATTGAGTAGAACAATTTTTATAAAGGAAGTTTTATAATTAGAAATAGTTTTACTTATCAAAACTATCTGAAATGATGAAGAAAGAAGGGAGAGCAGATGAGCGACGCAGCAAGCGGAATGAACGCGGAGAGAGAGAAGGAGAAGAGGAAAAAAATGACCGAAGAAGGTTAAAAGAAGTCACTCGGGGTCAACTAAAGTTAAAGACCCAAAATAAAACGGAAAAAATAACAATTTGGAACCTTTTTAAAAAAAAATATATATTTAAGTCCGTGGTATAAAATTTAAGATGTTACACAGTAATCCATTTTATTGATAACAAAAAAAAAACATAATACGTGACCTGCGGAATCCGAATCTTAAGGCTTTGTTTGGTTCAACGAAAGAGAAAGGAGGGGAGGGGAGGTTAATTAAAGAAAAGGGAAAAAAGGAAAAAGGAGGTCATGGATTTTGTTTGGTGGGAGGAGAGGAGAAGGAAGGGGAGATTTCTTATTTGCTTTATAAGAGGAGGAGAGGGAAAGTAATTATAAATTGACAAATATGTTGTTATCTGTATATTTAGACTGTTTTATTATTTTATTACAATATCTATATCAAAATTATTATTTCTTAATTTATCAATTTCAAAAAAACCAATTACCTCACTTATATGTGATAAAAAAAATATTATGATCAAACTAAAAAAAATTAGGAAATATGATAAAAAGTTCAACATTATATCTCATTAATTCTGTAATTATATGTATTAATATATATGATGTGTATATATTATATAATTGTAACACACACGTTATGATATGTATATATTAATATATATGCATGTTTGCAATCTATCTAAGATTATAATACACACGCTATGATATATAATTATAATACACATATGTTATGATATGTATATATTAATATATATGATATGTATATATTATATCATTATAATATTATATTATTATTATCAAATATTATTAGTGGCTGAAAAGAAAAAGAGGTGAAAAATAGATTTCTAATAAAAGGGACAAACTTGGAATATTAAAAAGTTAGCATAGGTAGTTTAGTCACTATCAAACATAATATTTTTTTCCCTTTTAAAAAACTTCAAATTTAAAGGGGAGCATAAAGAGGAGAGGGGAGCATTAAAAGATAAATTTCTTTTCTCCCTTTTCTTTTATTTTTTCCAACCAAACACTTTTTCCAACCAAACACACTTATCCCCTCTTCTTTCCTCCCCTCAATAACCCTTCAACCAAACATAGCCTAATAGCCTAATTGATTGTCAACTAGATCTGCCTCTTTCCGATTTTAAACAAATACGATGTCTTTTTTTTTTTGGCTTGCCCAGCTAGGAGACTGTAATAAGATTAGAAAAAGGGTGTTCGCTAATTGGATAAAGCGCAGAGGAATCTAACTCGCCTTGGCAATTCCGTATTGATTCCACAGAAATGGAGGAGAACAAAAGCACCATAACGGGCCGCCTTCAGGCTATAAAGCGCAAGAGTGGCAAGTCCTACAATCAGTTGGCTGAGGACACTGGACTCACCAATGTCTATGTTGCCCAACTTCTCAGGCGTCAAGCTCAGCTCAAGCCTGAGACTGCCCCTAAGTTGCGGGCAGCGTTGCCTGACCTGCCCGAAGATCTTGTGCATGAGATGATGAAACCCCCCATGAGGTCTTTTGACCCTAATCTTATCCAAGAACCCACCATTTACAGGTACAACCCCTTTATTAGATTGCTTGGATCTCCTCGATTTTGCCTTCTGAGATGAAGATCCTGTTGTTAGCCTTAAATTTCAGTCTTTTTTCCGGTTATTAGGTGTAGGGGTATTCCTGGACCTTGATCGGGTTAAATACTCTGCTCATCCAATCTTAAACAGGCCTGCTACATATAGAATTTTACTTATAGGATTCTTGCAAGAAGTCTTAAGATAGCTGATTGGTTAAAATATCAGTCTTTATTAATGATCAAGCTGGTGTTAAGTGAACACAATCCCGTTTTTGTGGAAGAAGTGAGTATTGGCAGTGGCAGATTATTTTGATAGGTCAAAATGTAGGAGGTAATTATCTTGAGCATTTCCTGATGTATTTGGTGAAAACAATTTTTGTGTTGTAAATGTGTGCGGTAATATCAGTAAAGCATGTTACTCTGACGGGCGTCGAGCAATTTGACATTTTGAGTTATCAGCTCTGATTCTTTTGGTACTTGATGTTGTTGGTTTATATTGATCTCGTATTTTATAGGTTGAACGAAGCTGTTATGCATTTTGGGGAAAGCATCAAGGAAATCGTCAATGAGGAGTTTGGAGATGGGATGTAAGTTCTGATCTATATTATGGTGGAGTTTAGATCTATGTTACAATGATCTTTTTGTTAGTCTTTTCTGTATATCTCTATCATTGAAAATACTATGAGCAGAATTCTGTTGATTTTCCTGCCTTATAGGTAAATAATAAAACAGAATTTAGTTTTTAAGAAATGTTCGTTTAGCTCTAGAAATTAATCCCCTCTGGTTCCAATTTAAATTACTTTATCACTGTTAGTTACGCACTTTTCCAGTTCTTCCTAGTTTTATGTGATGATCTTGCTGTGGAAATTACATATAGTATGTTGTTAAATAATAAAAATATTTGTGTACAAGAGATGTTGATAGGTAAGAAAACATGGTTTCTGGGTCGTGATTCAGGTGAAGATATATACATATACGTATATGCTTATGCGTGTATATATCTTAATTGAAGTTTGACATGTCCATGTCTGTGTCTCTTTTCGTAATCCATAGGTTCTTTATAATTTATAAGATAAGGTAGCGTCTAGCACCCCTTATGTTATTGTCCAGTCATAGTCAGCACCCTAATCGTATTTATAGTTTAGGACCTTAATCTTATGGGAAAAATAACGTCAAGGTGCTGGATACATCATCAATAAGATTAAGGTGTTGGATGCAATTGGAAAATAACATTAGGGTGTTGGATGCTACTTTGTCCTAACTTTTATTTTTATGTGAATTTTGTGCTTCATGTAGGAGTGGCTCATTCTTGTCAGTATTAAGGAATTTTTTTTCCAGTTTCCTTCCCCCCCCCCCTCGCAAAACGTTAGAACATTTTGCAAAAGATATAATAGATGGCACATAATATTGTTGAGTTAATCAACCGCTATCCCATTATGATGTTGAGAATACTCGCAATCCTAATATAACGTTGGGGTTGGTAAAACACACCATGACCGATTCATCAGCTGTTCTTGTTTGTAAATGCTGGCTTGAAAATATTATCTCACTGTTGCTTTATTGTGTAGCATGTCAGCTATAGACTTCTACTGCTCAGTTGACAAAGTTAAAGGAGTCGATGGGAAGGATCGTGTGGTGGTAACATTTGATGGGAAATATTTGCCATATACTGAGCAGGTCTGTTGCTGCATATTTATTTTTCCTAGATGGATTTTGCTGCAGAGAACAAAGATCTATTGAAAGACTGATAAAAAAACATTATAAAAAATTTCTTCCCTTGACAACAAACTGATTAGCGAGCCACAGTCAAGTCTTATTTAGTTATTTATTTAGTCTTATTTAGTTGTTGACCGCAAACATTATGAAAAATTTCCTCTGTTGTTGTCGTCGTGGTTTCATAGATTGTAGTCTTGAGTCTTTTTGCATCTGGTCAGCCACTAGAGTCTTGATGTTCAGCTCAAACATGTCTGTGTTAGCCCTCATTGGTTGATGAGCCAGAGGCTGCATGAGAATATCTGAATGCATTTATCTCCCTTTCTTTTCTTTTGACTTATAGGTAAATGGATTCAGAAATTGAGTTTGCATCATCAGTTAACAAATTAAGCATACTGACAATTCTGCAACTAATTTACGCTGTATTTTTATATGTTTAATGTCCTTTAGTAATGTTTCATATACATTTGGCCTTTCTTAATGGGTACAGAAATCAGAGCACATGGTTTCCAGGGGAAGGCTTCCGGGAAGTCAATGAGTATCCTCATGCAAGTTCCCTTACATGTTGCCTATAGACATTGGAAGAGAATAATGAAATCATCATTACTCTGTGCACATTCAGGAGCATCTTTTAGATTATATGTTACATTACATTGCAGTACTGGCTTATGTTGGTAATATCATGATACTGACATCGACTATGGATATAGATATATAAATATATATATTTTTGTGAAATCTCTTCTATCATTCTATGTTGGTTAAATACCAGATGCATTCTATCAAAAAAAAAAATTGTCTTTTATCCTTAAAAAAAAAAAATCCCTCTTGTCCTAAATATAATATTCATTTCGTTGTGTAAATTATATTATAATGTACATCTTACATTTCGGATCGGAGGCAGGTTATGTGGTTTTTTCTGGAGTAAGACAAAATGATATTGAGAAAATTAGAGTTTTACATGGTATTATCCATATTGTATTGAGCAAGCAAATGATTCAACTCACCAAACGATAAAAGAAAGACCACCTCTATCAAGATAGACAAGTGTTTCTTTTAGCTAAACTTTAAATTTTGAGAATTTAAGGCCATTGTTAATCTTTATAGCCTCTTTGGTCTGACATGTGAAGGCTGATAAGAAAAATGAAATAGCTTTCAAAACCTTCATTTTGATTTTTTGTGATGTCCACATTGTGTAGGTGGCTGCCTACTTTTTGGTTGAGGCCATTTATTTAAGCCGAATAACACGGAGCCCAATTGTTTTGCCAAACCACATTGCCCTAGTGAACAGTGAAATGAATATGGGTTCTGTTTGCCATCATGTCACTGGGATAAAACTCTTGCTGCATATTTATTTCGTATTCTATAAATTATAATTGAAAAACTGCTAATAAATTATTCTTTCTTTTTTTTGTGGTAAAAGCGGCAAGCCGAGGCTTGAAAGAGTCTCAAAAGAGACAAAATAAGAATACAAAAGAAGCAAAGAGAGCCATGAGAGAAAGCTACTAGTCTCTCCGAGAGTCTTCTGAGAACTGGGCCCAGCATCCACTTGGTACTCTTGGAACCAAAATCAGCTCCTCCGAGCTTGCATGTCCCTTTCGCGCAAGGAAGTCTGCACATCGTAGATTCTCTCTTCGCGTATGTCTAAGCTCTGTCTCTCCGCTCTGTAAAAGGAGGTTCCTAATCTCTCGGACTGCATTGCTCATGGAGTGATCTGTTACATAGTCTCTTGAAAGCATGTTAAAAGCGTCCAGGGAGTCTGAGTAGATCAGAATTTTCTGGAATCCCATTTGATGCCTGAGCTCCAGACCATGCTTGATCGCCCATAGGTCTGCTTCTCTAATAGAGCATATACCGAGTGATTTTGTGAAACCCATGATCCATTTTCCCTCATGGTCTCGAATTAATCCTCCGCATGCTGCTTGTTGCCCGAACCTAACCGAGCCATCAACATCAATTCGAACTGCGTTCTGTGGGGGTGGTAAATTATTCTAAACAGACTAAGTGAGCCATTTTGGAGCCCGCTTAAGACGAACAATTATCATATATATGTTGATGTTGATGTTGATTTTCAATAAGAGTTGCCTCGTTAGTAACAACTTGGCTCATGATCTATAAAGTTATGAGTGTGAAAGCCGTTATCGATATGAGGATTTTGTTAGTGATAATTTGTAAGTACTTCTATAAACGTTCTATGAGTTTGGAAACATATGTTGATCCTTATAAATGCAAGCCCCTAAAACTCAACTCACATAATATTTCATAATAAAAAAGATATTAATATTGATTGATAAGTGCAAGATTCTAATAAAGAAAAATTACTATATTAGTCAAATTGACAGCATCTAACGCATAAGTTGCAAGGAATTTTCAAGTTAACCAATGAAAAAAAAAACAAGCGAAAATTTACAACCGATTTTAAGATTCAGTTTTAGATTTTAGATTGATATTTTAGTTTCCATTTGGTCAAGGGAAAGGAAATGCAGAAGAGTACAGGAGAAGGAATAAAGGAATGTCACAAATTTTTTGCTTGGTTGATTTATCTTTGTTTATATTCTCATTGCTTTGAAATCCCAATTTCCACAATATTGGTGTTGAACATCCCATCAGGAGTTGAATGATATGATTTGAGATTCCAAGAATTAAAATTGAGTGGATCTGTTTTCAAATAAGTTGTTTCACCAATAAACAATTGAAAGTATTAAATTTATGACAAAATTATATAGGTAATTTTTAATATTATTAAATTTATTAAATTCTAACATCATATTCTCTTTGGCTTTATATATAATATTCAAATAACCAAGTTATGCAGATAAAAAATTTGGCTAAAACTTGTCAAGGGCAATAAGTTTATAAAAAAATGTATTTTATCTGTAAAAATGTTCTTATTTATGGAGTGAAAGTGGGTAAAAGAGAGAATAAATAGGAAAAAGGAGATAACTATATTTAATAAAATAAGGTAAAAGAGGGGGGAAAAAAAAGCTAGTTAAAATTTCAAGAGTCTTTAATATAAGAGCTAGATAACTAATTTAAAAAAATTAAAAAAAAATTAGCTAAATTAGTTATTTGTAATAAATGTATATTAACTTCTCTAAAACATTTTCTTTAATCATGTGTATTAAAATGACATCTTGGTGGAAATCTTTTACAATCAATAGGGATATTTTGAGAAAAATGTGAGACAAAGAATTGATGTCTCATGTCTTTTTATTTTTGATACAAGAAGGAGAGAGAAACTCTCAAAGCATGCTACCCATTATCATTGGGTCCGGATGAATCCTGCAATAGAATATCTTTAAGCTCTGCAGGCGGCGAGACTATAGGAAAGAAACCCGTGATGCCTCCCAGTGCCAACTTTACTAGATAATCAGTTGCCTTATTCGCATTTCGACTTACATGTTGAATTTCGACATTCTAATCCCGTGCAAGAAGTGCCTTGATCTCAAAAATCAGGCCGACTTCAGCATGTGTATCCGTCTGCTGGTTCCATAATAGATCTACCACTTCATAGGCATTTGTTTCCAGAATCACAAGTTGATGGCTTGCGTCCCAAGTGGTTTTCAGTCTAAGAAGAACAGCCCATAGCTCAGCGGATAGACTGTCTCCGATGTGGTCGTGGTGCATGAAGCCCATAATGAAAGCCCCGTCGTCATTGCCCGCAACTCCACTGCACCCAATTCCTTTACCTCTCAAGTAAGCTCCGTCAACGTCCAACTTCACCCATCCTTCCCCATTGTTCATGTCTATCAGTCACTAGATGACCATTGAGATTACTTCCTTTTATGCGGGCTCGAGCATGTTGAGTAGCTGTGACCATGGACTTGGCATGTACAAGAAGGGAGTCATTTGTTGTGATTCTTGCCTCAAAGACTCTGTCATTCTGCCTTTTCCAGAGTAACTAACAGATTGTTGAGAATGTGCTCCCCCAGTCCTTATATCCTGCGTTGAGGGTGCCTCTAAGATTCTATTACATCCAGTCCTTTAGGTTGGCATGGAGGAACCTGTTATGCGATTCTGGTCTTATTAGGCCTCTCTACAACCTCATGGTCGCTTCACAATCATGTAGAACATACAACGTGGTTTTAAGCCTCTGTTTGCACCATGTGCACAAGTTATCTCTGGTCATATGTTGTCGGGCCCGCTCCTCATTCGTGAGAAGACAGTTATGGTAAGCTAGCCATAAAAAGGTTTTGCACCTTTGAGTGGTATCCATCTTCCAAATCTTCTGCCACGTTGGGTCGCCTTCTCGGACACCGTCTGTAATTATGGTGTATGCACTTCTGATCGAGAATAGTCCACTCTTTTCATGCTTCCATCTTACTGTAGTGGTTGAGTAGTCAACTACACACCCATCCTTAACAAACTTCCAAGAGTTTTTGATCCCCTACCATACGTTTGAGCCGCATCGCTCCATGTTTATAATTGGTATGAGATTGTTTTTGCACTTATATTTGCTCCGCAACACCTGTACCCGCAGTTCATCCTTACGGTGCATCAAATTCCCCCCAAGCTTAGCCATGTATGCTTGGTTTTGTTGTCGCATGTCTTAGTTCCAAGACCCCCTGTTTTCTTTGGCTGGCAGATGATGTCCCACTTCACGAGATCGGTCTTTTGTTTTTCTATTGTAGTGCCCCATATGAAAGCCTGGTTACTTTTCTTAATGCTGTTGTAGGTACCCACTAGGAGGGATGAAGTCTGCATAATGCACCCTAGGATTGCAATAGTCACTGCCGCAACCAGCATCGTTCGTCCTACCAACAAAAGATTATTAGCTTGCCAACTCGTTAGCTTTTGTTTCACCTTATCCACAACTCCTTGGAAGCTATCTTTGGTGACTCTAGAGTACAGCAATGGTACACCTAAGTACTTTCCAAGGTCTCCCGTCATTTGAAAACCTAGCACGTTGCTTTGTTCACTCTTTCGAGTATGATTAATATTCTCAGAGAAGTACACCCGAGTCTTACGAGCATTGACTTTTAGACCAGAGCTTTCACAAAACACATCCAAACACTGTTTAATCGCTTTAGCCTGTTGTATTGATGCTTCACCGAAGAGAATAATATCATCAGCGAAAAACAAATGAGAGATCGACGGTCCAGACTTACAAAGTTTTATGGGTAGCCAAGTTTTGGAGGCAACCCGCTCTTGGATGAGGGGAGCAAGATGCTCCATACATATTACAAACAAGTATGGGGAAATGGGGTCGCCTTGTCTTACTCTTCTAGTCGGCTTAATGTCGCCTGCAATTTCACCATTCCAGAGTAGCTTCATGGAGAGGGTCACTACGCACTGGTAAATAATTTCAATGAGCTTCTCAGGAATGTGTAGGTCGTGTCTTATGCCTAAGAACAAATCCAATACTTAATCAGCTCATATATTAAAAATTGGAGGCAGTATTTTATATATAGGATTGGAGTGTTAATGTCTACTCTATCTCATTAACCTATATAAATATGAGTATATATGGACGAAAAATATTTGATGGTTTATAAAACTACCAAATGCCTTGCAAAAACCATCAACAACATCTTTTAATAGATGCTTTATGTACGGGACTGAAGGTATGTTGAATGATAACATACCATTTTAATATTAAAAGATTTAGATAAATTGAGGCTCAAACTTACTATAATCAATAATATTAAAATACTTTTCAAATAGGGAGTAATATATCTGTTTTTCCGAAGTTCAAATAAGATTGTTATTCAAGAATGAATTGATGTTGTAAATGCAAAACTTTTTGGAAAAAATTATTTTTCATTATGATTAATTATAATGTTGTTTATTTTATTTTATTTAAAATTATTATTTTACTACTGATGATTGAAAAATATTTTTCTAAATTCAAGAATGATAATTTTTATTTATATATTTTAATTAGAGGTATAAAGTTTTCCCCACAAAAATTTTAGAGGTACAATCATTCATTCATCTTTCTATTTATTTTATTTTATTTTAATGATACTTTCATTTCAACCAATCGAATATAATCATGAATTGAAAATTTATTATAAAAGATTAGAAAATTTCATGGTAGCAAATACAATAGAAAATGACAGTTCAAAATACAAACGGCCTCAACCCTCATGTTGCAAGGCTTTTGAAAAATAATATTAATTAATGAGTTTATGATAGCTATTAATTAATATTTAGTGTTATAAATATTATGTTATGTGGATGTGCATAATTCTATAGCCTCTTAGGATTTCATTTAATGGTTAATGGCATTATACTTATAACTTCCAAATTGAAGGTTTCTAGTATTTATTCCCTATAACCTCCAATTGTACAATTGTGTTGCTTAATTCACTTCTTTATGTACTTATAACTCTTTAGGTTAGTCTTCAATGTTGGGGTTCTATAAATAGGAGATGATATACACACATTTGAAATAATAAAGTGAATGAAAATTTCTCCTTATTTTCTCCTCCAATATCCTCTTATTTTCTCTATCTCCCCTATCTCAATTTTTATATTTTTCTTATTTTCATAAAACATTATCAGTACGAGTTTGTTCTGAAGATTTAAAGTATAAACTTTGTAAAGTGATATATTCTCATAGTATATAATAATTCTCTCTATCAACTTCCCCTTACTCAATTATCCCTTTTATCCTATTTAATTTTCTATACATTTGCTATATATTATTACTGTTCTTTTATATTATTTGTTACTTTATTCTTTGTATACATTTTAATTTCGTTATGTTTCAATGCTTCTTATTATGTTGTTTATTTATATATATCTGTCTGGTTTATTTTATGTTGTTTTACATCTACCATAATATTGTATATGATTATATAATGTAATTTATATATAAATTTATTTGTGTCTTTATATTTAATTATAAATTTGAATTTAATTAATTTGTTTAGTTACAATATTATTTTTATTTTATTTTATTGAATAACTAGAAGTCATAATACTTTTGATCATTTGATTAGATCACTACAAGTCATATCACTTTTATAATAGTTCTTTTGTAAAAAGACAATATGGGTGTTTTTAAATGGCATGATAAGAAAAATCTATAGCACTTTGATGATTTAATGTGATAAATATCAAAACCTTAAAGGCTACATGGTGATAGATATCAAAACTTTGAAAGCTAATGGTTCAAATATCAAATGGCACAAAAGAACTTTATTTAAAAGATTTCTACTATAATCCTAAAGACTAATATTGGAAGAAATTGATTATGTGAAGCAAGAAAAATGTCTATAAGAGTGATAAAGAACGTGATCACATTGTACTAGTGAATTAATGATTGAAGGGCAATAATCTTCACAACACTGGAACCAAGTTAGGTGAGCTTGAATGTATTGGTTAGAACGGGGAAAGATGCTCTTAGAGCGTACTCGTTCCGAATCTTGGCTATTGAACCATAATTGAGGAAATAGTAATATTTTTATAGTAAAAAAACAATTATGAGAAAATGTTATAATATAACTAAACGTTATATAGATGAATATATATACTAATACATTGAGAGTAAATGTTAGAATTGGTTATGAAACCAAAAAAGACCATGAGATATGAGATATTATGAAAAATACCAAATATAGTTATCATGTCTATGGCAATGACTTATGACAAAAGATATCCAAAATAATTAAAGTTGAAAGATATAATCGTAAGCCCAGAAAGTTATATGATTTTTAATTTTTATTAGTATTAATTTTTTACGAGTGATTGGTAGAAAAATATCCAAGAGTGGTTTGAAACTAAATATACCAAAAAAGTAGTTATTGTCATTTTGAAATATTAATTTAATGTGACAATTTATTTGCATATTTAAGAATATGAAATGTGAATATAATTTATTTTCATATTAATAGAATAGCCTAAAAGATTGCCATATTATAATATTGATATTTTATTGTGCCATTTGTGTGCAAATTAAAGAGATGATATAATATTATTTTGTTTATTTATATCCTATTCATATGATCTTATCTAATACTAATTTTGACTTATTGTGATTTATTGATAATAAATTTTATTATTAGTATTCGAAGTTATTTCAAGTTTAACTAAATAAGAAATTAGTTGAGAAAGAAAAATTAAGCATTCATATAATATGAAAGTATTTTTTTCAAATGATATATTTTGAGTGTTGCAAATTGAATAAATGATATATGATATCTTGATTAATGTTGAGAAGTTTTGAACAATGCATTCAATTTTACACTTTATTCTCAAAATGTTTATTTTAAAAGATTATCTACATTTTGTGTTCCTTTTAACTATATGAATTTGCTTGTGATAAGAAATTAAACATATAAAGATGATAATTACAATTTTAAAAAAATTGATGAATATTAGATTAATTCAAATATCATTTAATTCTTTAAATTTTGAACATTTTGAAATAACATAAAAGAAAATTGGATATTTATATTCCTCTATTCTAATGTTACGACATATGTTAATCTTTAATTTTCGAAATGATGAATGTTGATTTTATGTATTTAAATTAAATTAGTCTCTTTATAACATTTGTGAGAAAAATAAAAATCATATATTTATGTCACATTTGAATTGAGAGAATGGAAAGTTATTTAATTTTATGAGAAAATTTATTAAAAATAGTTGATGTTGATTTTGATTAGCTGGAAAAAATCTTAATTAAGAAAAAGAGGATAGCATATTCTTTCTTGCCCTAGTGATAATATCACTTTTACTCTTCCTGATAACAATGTCACTTTTTTTCAAGTGGATTATTTCTAATACTTTTCATATAATCTTTTTTTTAATCAACCCAAACATGATGCATTGTCATCATATAAAAGTTTCAGATATATTTTTGCAACATATTTTTCTGATATGTTGAGTTATCAATATATGCTCCACTAGTCTTATAGATTGTGAAAACAATAACAAAAAAGTTATTATGAAAATCATTAGGATATATCTTGTATCTAGATGTTCAATTGGTTTGAACACAATAATCTTATATAATTTCATAAAACTACAACATCAAATATAAATTTTATTATTCCCTTATGTACTTGCAAGAACTTAATAATAAAAAAATAACAACATGCAATATTAATATTATCATAGAGTGAATATTGCAATATTAACTTCAACATTTCCTGTTAAGGTTTTTGACGAGGCAATTTTAATGTATATTATATACTCTTTTTCATTTACTAAGTTTTTGTCTCACCGGGTTTTTTTCTAGTTTCAATGAGGTACAATATTTGTTTATGAACATCCAGGAGAGAGTGGTATAAATATTATGTTGTGTGGATGTTCATAATTCTATAGCCTCTTAAGATTTCATCTCATGGTTAATGACATTATACCATATAACTCCCAAATTGAAGGAGTTCTAGTATTTATTCCCTGTAACCTCCAATTGTACAATTATGTTGCTTAATTTCTTTCTTTATGTATTTGTAACTTTTTAGATTAGTTTTCAATGTTGGGGTTCTATAAATATCAATGAAGTGAATGAAAATTTTTCCTTATTTTCTCTACCAATTTCCTCTTATTTTCTCCATCTCCCCCATCTCTGTCTTTATACTTTTCTTATTCTCATAACAATTAGTAATTAATTCAAATTCTTAAGTTTTCTTTTTCATTTTAAAAGAAAATTTCTTCCGCTCATTACATACCCTTTCATCCTTAAAATTTTTATTTTAATGTTTGGGGGTGTTGAACTTGAAATTTGGATCATTCAATCAAATGTATTTAATTTTTCCTTCTTGAAGATTAGTAGGAGTGTCAGAAACATTATGTACTATTCTGTAAAAATTCCTTCCTAAATATGACTAACGCTATGTTTGGCTCGACAGAGGAAAGGAAAGGGAGGGATTTCAATAGAGGAAAAAGGAGGGTAGGGAAAGGGAGGAGAGATATGGAGGGGAGGGGAGGAATTTTAATAATTCTTCGTTTAGATTGATTGGAGAGAAAGAAAGGGGAGGCATTTTAATGATACCTTATTTGACATAAGAGGGAAAGGGACAGGAGCTATTCAAAAATTTAAATTATTTTTTTTAATTTTTTTATTTTATCAATATGTACAAGGTAATTTATGAACTTGAAAAAAAAAACACTAGCTTGTGCTTTCGCCACAAGCACAACTCATTAAGAAAAACAAAACAAAAAAATTGAAATCCAATTTCTTTCCATAATATTATTCGCTGATTCTAATGAGCTTATAAGAAAAATTACATTTTTACCATTTTTTATCTTTTATTTCCTTATTTTTTATTTTTTAACTAATTAAAAGATTAAAAGATGTTTATTATCTAGTTTAACTTAATATTACTCTATATTGACTTTTTCCAAAATATTATAATTCTTTATCATTTCTTTTTCTGTCCCAATGATTTTTATCATTTCATACTTTTTTAGCTAAGTAGTTTGATTTTTCTAGTAGAAATGTTAAATATAAGAGGATAATGAAGTTGAGTTGATTAGAGTTATTAAAATTATAAGATTAAGAAAGAAGTGTGGAATGAAAGGGCCAAAGAGAGGATAAAGGAGAAATTATGTTATTTGACTAATGGTGTGTTTGATATGAGTGATTTGGGAGGGAGGGAAGAAAATGGGAGGGATTTTAATCATTTCCCTTTGTTTGGCAATACACAAATTTTGTAAAATTTTTCCTCCCTTTCCCTCCTCAACTTCCCCTCCAAAATTGGGAGGATTTGGAGAGAAAGGACAATATTTTGCCATGTTGTGACCATTGTGCCCATATTTTGTCATGTTGTGACCATTATGTTCATATTTTGTCATGTTGTGACCATTATTCCCGTATCTTAAATAAAATAAAAGCAAAATTATCCATATTAAAATATTTTTCCCTCCCCTCCCCTTTTTTTTAAATAAATCCAAATAAGATAATATTAAAATCCTTCCACTATCCTCCCCTCCCCTTCCCTCTATTAAAATCCCTCCCCTCCCCTTCCCTTCCTTTCATTAAACCAAACATACTCTAAGGCTACTTATGAAATTAAATATTTTCTCTCTAATTTTTTCTTCGAAAAACTCCATTTTTAGAGGAGAGGCCAGGAAGGGAAAAGGAGGGAATAGGAACCCCTCCCCTCCTTAAAAATTATTCCAGCCAAATGAGGGAAAGGGAGCAACTCCCTTCTCTCGATTAAAAAATATTCCAGCCAAAAGAGGGGAGGGGAGCCACTTCCCTCCCATGCTCTTTAAAAATCCCATACCAAACACTGTGTAAATATCACAACTCAAAATCTAAAAAGAAAATGATAAATAAAAAAGATTGAAAAATATGATATTCCAAATGAGATATCTAAAAGTTAAAAATAATAGAGAAAGAAGTAGTGACGGTATATTATTTTACAAATATAGTTAAATGACTTAAATACCCTCATATTAAAAAGTTTATTAATAAGTTCTGAAATAAATATTAAACAACAAATGACAATAAATATATTGACAATGATAAGTTATTTATTGACAAGTTGCAAAGTAATAATGACAAGTGTTGAACAACCAACAACAAGAAATGTACTAGCATTTTTTTTCCCAAAAAAAAAGGTCATGAGCTGTTCTTTGCTCTCGCCAGCAAATTTTCCAAAGATTGGGGGGGGCATCAATTAGTGGAAGAAGATGATCTACTACAAAGAGATACGGAAAAAAAAAAATTAAAAGCTGTGAAGGCATAGTTGTTTTAGGCAGCAGGAAAGGTGAACATAGATCCTTCAAAAAGATGCTTCGTGGTGCCCTTTTGTAGAAGAGTGAATCAAACGAGAATCTACAAGAAGAAGAAGAGGATCTGGAATCAATCAGATCTGAAAGCAAGGTTATTAAGCATCAGAAACCCAAAATTGAGATTCTTGAATTTGTTTTTACTGAGAGGGCTTTACATAAAATATGTAAACCTTATTAGTTAAGCCTGATCATTAAGGTTCTTGGTAGAAGATTCAATATGAGAATGATGAATGAGAGGCTCCAAAAGATATGGGCGAAAACTGGATCTATTGAGGTGACTAATCTCTCTAATGATTTTTTCATTGTCAACTTTTCTGTTGTTGAGGACTATGAGTTGGCTGTCTTAGGAGGTCCATGGATGATATTGGATTTTTATGTTACTATAAGGAAGCGAAGACCTAATTTTGAACCTGTATCTGAGGCTATAAAAGATGTATTGGTTTGGGTTAGATTTCCAGATTTGCCACTTGAATATTATGAAGAAGAGATCTTGGAAGACATGGGAAATGAAGTTGGAAGCACTGTGAAAGTAGATATGTCAACTTCCCTAAGGGCTAAGGGGGTTATGCTAGAGTGGGTGTTCAAGTATATCTTAGTAAACCCCTCCTTCCTGCCTATATTCTTAATGGAAAAGAAAGATCAGTTGTCTATAAAGGTCTTTATGCTTTGTGATTCACATGTGGACGGTATGGACATACAACTAAGGAGTGTCAACAAGCTCAAGGGGAGACTCATGGAAGGGAGGAAGGTGGAGAGCAAATGAAGGAAGAGAAGTTATATAGAGAGTGGACGACTATAAAAGGTAACAGAAGAACTAGGAGAAATGGAGGTGAAAATGGGAGAAATGCTCCTCGACAAGACGTTGGGGCCTTGAGATTTTCACGAGTTGGAGGCTTGGAAGAAGAAGGAAATGAGCTAGAAAATGCAAGTGAAGAGGGAGTGACACAAATGTAGGGAACTATTTCAGTTAAAGAATGGGTTAAGAGGAAGGCGAAAGTAGTAATATCTAAAGAAGTGTCAAATGAAATTGTAATGAGGAAGCTTTAACTAAGAAGCCTAATGAAAGACTAGTCAGGAATCATACTTTGACCCAGAGATTGATTGAACAAAAGAGGCAGGCTAGAAGCAGAGGAGAGGAGGAAGTAAGTATGACACAAAAGGATACTGACATGAATATTGTGATAGAAGGGAGAGAACTCTTAGGTGAGATAGATACAAATGTTGTTTATGAAACCCCTGAAGTGGCTCGAGAAATCAGCTTATTAAGGGGTACTGATGCTGGAAGGCCCGCTGACAAAAACATGGAAGAGGGTATAGACCAACCAATAATGGGTGAAGATACTAATATTAGGATGCCTAGCCAGATGGTTGAGGGAGCTATTATGAATCTTAATTGAACATCTGATCTTCTATTATGAATTGTTTTATGGATCAAACTATTTTAGTATGGAATTGTAGGGGTGCTGGAAGTGCATCCTTTAGTAGAAGTTTAAAGATGATTGTCGGTAACAAAAAACCTGATTTAATTGGATTACTAGAGACAAAAGTTAACCACCAATGTGCTAAAGGTCTTTTTAAGAAATTAGGCTTTCAAAAGTGGATTGTGGCCTCTGGAATTGGCTTCTTGGGAGGCATATGGGTGGCTTAGAGTGACGAGAAGGGGTCAGTAGTGCTTATAAAACAAGACCTTTAGTTAGTCCACTTAGATGTGAGCTTTAATGGTGAGGAGAGCTGGAGAATCACCATAGCTTATGTTAGTTTGAGAGAGAAGGAAAAGAGGCTATTCTAGGATAGCATGGAGGAAATTGCTAAAGTGAATGGAGGATTATAGGCTATTATTGGTGACTTGAATGACATAAGAGGAGATGAAGAGAAGAGGGGAGATGCACCAGTTAATAGTAAGAGATGTAATATTTTTAATGAAAGAATCAATAATTGTAATATGTTTGAAATTAGTAATTGGGGACATGAGTATACTTGGAAGGGCCCTGCTATACCAGGATATGAAAGAGTCTTTGAAAAACTAGATCGTGGGGTTTGTAATGACATATGGAGATGCAGATACAAGGAGGTAGTGGTTAAAGTACTTATTAGATTGGATTGCTCTAACCATAACCCTTTGCTTCTTTGTTTAAAGGAGGAAACTAAAAGATCGGGGTAGTGACCTTTTTTATTTGAGGCTGCGTCGATGCTCTATGATGATTTCAAACCTTTTGTTAAAGAAAATTGGAGTAATAAGGTGTGTATTTGCCAAAACCTAATGGAGTTGCAACAGAAGTTGAAGTCGTGGAATGCAGATGTCTTTAGAAACATTCAGAAGAAGAAAAGATAGATTTTAGCTCGGATTGATGGAATTTAGAATAAAATCAGTAGTATGGTCAAACCCTAGCAGTCGCTTGTGAACTTGGAAAAGAAATTACAGAAGGGATTGGAGGATGTGCTGAAGCAAGAAGAGATTCATTGGTATCAAAAGTCCAGAGGAGAGTGGATTATGGATGGGGATAGAAATACTAAATTCTATCACATCCGTACTCTTGCGAGAAGAAGGAGAAATAATGTTGCTATGTTGAAGGGTGAGAATGGAGAACAGGTGGAGGATGAGTTATTATTGCAGGGAATGGCTAGAGACTTTTTCACCAAACTATTTAGGGAAGAAGGAAGAGTTGATTTAGAGCAAAGCTTGGAAACAACAACCACCTTTCCTAGTCTAGATGAGGCTGATTTGGGCATAATGGCTAGAAATGTTTCTGAGAAAGGGTATATCAAGCTATGTTTTCTATAGGAGCTTTTAAAGCTCCTAGAGAGGATGGTTTTCCAGCTTTTTCTTCCCCAAAAAGAATGGTGTATAATAGGAAATGATGTTTGTTGTTATGTTAAACAACGTTGGAATGGTGAGGAGGATTTGAAGAATATTAACAAAACTCTTGTTGCACTTATTCCTAAGGTAGACAGACTAAAAACCTCAAAGTAGATGAGGCCTATTACCCTATGTAATGTTTTGTATAAGTGTGTGACCAAAATATTGGCTAGTAGATTAAATAATAGTTTGAAGAAAGTTGTAGCACCTAATCAAATGAGCTTGGTTCTAAGCTGTTATATTCAAGATAATATAATTGTGGCTCAAGAAATTATCCAGCCCATAAAGAAGATGAAAGGGAAGAGGTTTTTTTTGCTATTAAAATTGACTTAAAAAAGGCCTACGATAGACTGAGATGGAAATTTATAGAGGATGTATTGAAGGAGATGAATTTAAAGGAGGAGTTTAGAGACCTTATAATGAGGTGTATTACTTTAGTGTTAACTCAAATCTTATGGAATGGCTATAAAACTGACAGTTTCTTCCCTATATGAGGTATTAGACAAGGGGATCTCCTATCCCCTTACATCTTTATCCTAGCCATGGAAAAACTTTCTCATATCATTCAAGATGAGTGAAGAAAGGGTTCCTGGAAAACTATTAAAATTGGAAGGAGTGGTCCTGATGTTACTCACCTTATGTTTACGGATGATCTAATTGTCTTTATGAAGCAACTGAAGCTCAAATGAAGGTGACCCTGGATAGTTTGAATAGATTCTGTTCCTTTTCAGGTTAGAAGGTTAATGTCAATAAAATGGCTATGTTCTTTTCTAGGAATGTGGGTAGTGGAATCAGGAAAAACTTAGCCTCAATGTCTGGGTTTAAAGAAGAATGTGACTTGGGTATGTATCTTGGGATTCCTTTGTCTTATGGCCAAGGGAAAGGGAAAAGCTTCAGGTTTATAGTTGACAGAATTAAGAGAAGATTAGCTGGATAGAAAATTAACTATCTTTCTATGGCAGGTCGTACTATCCTAGCTAAATCTGTATTGGGAGCCCTCCCTATTTACCCTATGATGGTGATATTGTTGCCTAAGGCTCTCCTGGATGAGATTGAGAGAATTCAGAGGAATTTTATTTGGGGTCATGACTATGACACAAGGAAATTACATGTAGTAAGTTGGGAGCAAGTTCAGAAATCATGAGATTGTGGAGGCTTATGAGTTTTAAATTTGCAAGATATGAATCGTGCTTGCTTCTTGAAATTGGCTTGGAACTTAAAAGTGAATACTTGGAGATTGTGGAGCAATGTTTTGCTCCATAAATATAATAAGGGCAGGGAATTAGATACGGATTTTCCTAGCCACAAGAATGCCTTCCCCCTCTGGAAAGACCTTGCTGAGGTCTGGTCACTCTTAAATGGAAACTTATGGAGAGGTGTTGTGGATGGTTGCTCCACAACCTTTTGGAAGGATGAATGGGTGGAATAAGGAATCGTCTTATGGAATGAGAAGAATGTTGATGTTAATAAAGGATCTCTAAATTGGCAAGTCTTAGATGTTGTTATAGCATCAGATGAATAGGATTCGATGAAGATAGGACCTTTCTTACCTACTCAGATACAAGCAAAAATCAAGGCTTGTGTCCCCCCTCGTGGAGAAAGGAGAGATAAGTGGTTATGGAAAGGTGAAGGGGACGGACTGTACTTAGTTAGAAGTGGGTACAAATTAATTAGGAGAGATAAGGTGGAAAGGGTTGAAAAGATTTGGGACCTAGTTTGGAAGTGGAAAGGACCAGAGAAAATTTGCTTGGTCTTCTAGTTAGTAGCTCAAGACCGCCTTTATACAGGAGATTTAAGAAACAGATGCTAAGGGGCAAGCAGTATGTGTGACGTTTGTGGTACTAGAGAAACAACTTTTCATGTGCTCAAAGAATGCAATTTTGCAAGTAGTGTCTGGGATAGTTTGGGTTGGTTCGATAAGAATTTCAGAAGGGACTTGGCAAGTTTGAATCTTTCAGAACGTGAAATTATACAACAGTGGCTCCAGACAAACTTTCATAATAATAAACGATTTAGATCCATACATTGGTGTGTGATTTTTGGTGTGGCTTGTTAGACTATTTGGAAACAAAGGAATGAGAGATTATTCAAGGCTGATCTCTTTGATTCACGCTCCTGTGTTGAGCAGATATGGAAATTTGCTGCAGAAATTGAGCAAGCTCAAAAAGATAAGATATTGGGCCCTGGTAAGATGGTAGCTTTACAAGAAGAAGGACTTTACCAATGGAGGAAGCCAAAGAAGGGTTGGGTAAAGGCCAACTACGATGGTGCTTGTAGGGGTAGCCTAGGCTTCTTAGGGTGTGGAGGAGTGCTTTAAGACGATGAAGGAAGATGGATCTGTGGTTTTGCAGAGCAAGTAGGATTTTGTGATGCCTTGGATGCTAAAGCATGGGGTGCAAAGAAAAGCTTGGAGATAGCATGGGATTTGGGAATTAAAAATTTAATGCTTAAGGTGGATTTAGAGGAATTAGGGAGGAAATTGAAAGGGAAAGAAGCAGAGAAGGGGTACTCAAATGGCTTGATAGAAAGTATTTTGAAACTCTTGTCGCGAGAATGAAGAGTTAGGCTTCGTGTTCTACGGTAGAAGGCAAATGGAAGTGCTGATACAATGGCTAAGTTCAGCTTTAAGAAACAAGGGAGATGGAGCCATGTGGGAGATGTCCCACTACATATTGTACAGCTAGTGGAAAGAGAAAGAATTGTATGTGAAGATACTGTAGCAATTTTGGAAGTTTTGAATCTAGATGGGATAGGATAGTGTTGAGTCTTGGGCTTGAGCCCTCTCTTCCAACCAAAAATAAAAAGAAATGTACTAATGTTGACAAGTTGGATAGCTTTTTTTTCTTTCCAAATCTAATATAAGGGTATTTTGGTCATTTAATTATATTTGCAAAAAAAACCAGCTATACCAGCTATAACATGTATTTCTGTCATTTTCAGCTCTTAGATACTGATTGGAAAATGATAATTTCTTCTCTTTGAAGTTTTTGCAATCCAAAATTAAAATGATTCTGCGTTTGTCTGTGACAATGCCTAGACATCCTAAACGTGTGATTGTATAAAAAAACGTGCGATCCATAAAATTATGGTGTTTGGGTTTCGGTGGGAGTAATATGAAAACCTACAATAAGCTATACTTAAAAATTAGCTGCTAATGGCTTATGACTTTTGGCTTTTGAAACATGAAGAGAGGAACAATTAAAAAATGTACTAGTTTTTTTTCTCTTCTGGTTTTTATTATAAGTATCAAATAACTAATTTACGAATAATGAAAAATCAATTAAAATTAGTTGAAAATAATAAATAATTTAGAAATATACTTTTGTTTTCAAATATAGCTTTATAATAAATGATAAAAAAGATTAAAAAAAAATATACGAGATTAGTAGGAGCATATACATTTAAATTGAAATTAATAAAATGGATCACACTCCTCCTAAATTTGGAGCTAAGATCAGGAGGAGCTTATAAATAATTTAAAATTATTATATTATGTAAATTGATAATTTTTTTTTTTTTTTATTTAATAAAAGTCATACCTATTTTGATAATTTTACGAACTAAAATTATTTATTCAATCATAATTCAAACAACTTACTTGCAAAAACTACCTTATTTATAAAAGTTAATTCAAACATAAATCATATTTTTTTATAGGTACAAATATCTTCCTATTGAAAGTAATCATATTTGAGACACTATCACACACTAAATGTGAGCATTTCCTCCAATGAAAATTCAAACATTGATTCACTACATTGTCAACATAAATTGTGTTGCTCAATTTAACTTTTACCTGATCTAACTGTTTTAAAAACTAAGAAAATGTTTGAATAGAACCCAACTTATAATTTTAAAAATGATTTTATAGATATACGAAATAAATACTTAAAAAAATTTGTTTTTAAAAAGCACCTCTAGACATTTCCTACAATCCAAACGGGCGCTCTGACTTCTGAGGCGTCATCACTGGTCTTCGTCTTGCTCTGCTATGCCTTGTGCTCACTGACCCCGAAACGAGGTCATCGTATCGTAAAGATCTGAGAAAAAGGAAAACACAGTAATGGAGAGTAGCGAGGAAGAAGATGACTTTCCTTCCATTGAAGGCATAATCCCGCAGAGCAAGGTTGACTCCCTCTACCAGTCCCACACTGAAAAGGTTCGCTTTTCTTCTAACTTCTCCAATATTGATTTCCAACCCTTCATTTTGTAAGTGCATTAGCTAAATGTTAGTTCCCGAGAACAATGAACTCAATATTCGACATAAAAATTGGGATTTTGGGTTGTTATGCTTGATTTGTTGCTGTTCACTTAGTCTGCTAACTGGCGGGGATTTTGGCTACCTCCAAATTTACTTTCCTGTACCGCTTTTTAAGAAAGTGGTTGACTCCGGTTCTCCCATTGAGATGGATTACTGATCGTGTCTGATTTAATGTTATCTATTTGAATAACGCCTTTGATGTTTTGTGGTTTGGACGAGAGCATTGTTGTCTCTTCCCCAGTAAGGAAAATTTTCAATATTTTTTGTTTTGGTATATTTGCTGGGAAATTATGACACGAACCAGGCCAGACCTTGGACATCTCACCTGCATTTCATGCGCCCATGTAGATTGGCTTTGTGCTACATTCGAGCCATGGGCAAATACTTCAATACCATCTTCAATACCAAGGCTGTACAATTGCGGCTGGATTGTAGTGGAATGCTCTGACACTATGTGATAAGAACTTATCTGGAAAGATTTTGGGATGTCTCAAAGCCCTAAGGGTCATCTGTCTTGATTTTTTCCCAATAAAGGACATATCTTGCTTACTTTTTGAAACTTCAGCATCAGAAATGAGCCACCCTCAGTGGCTTCCTTCAAGATGTGTTTTTGACCATCTTGAGCTCTAGGCAGCCCTTTCTTTTGGCATCCCTTCTATGCTAACCAGCTCTTTGTAAGAGCACTGATTTCGTAGCTCAAGCTATCTATACATACAAGATTCACTACTCTATGAAATAAAATCCCTTGTGATCTTTATCCTTAGCAGATGTCCAAGACATCTCAGAAAGAAAAATACGGTTCAATACAATTCACATAGCTTTCTGATTAAACCAACTTTCTTAAACGGCCTCACAATTTCCTATCCTTCTGTTAGGTAAGGATATAGGTTGATTTTGAGGCTAAATCCCATCAGATACGGATCTCCCTGGGGGGAAAACTGATCAGAAACACCAAATTGAGGACATGAATACTCTCCTCCCACGAGAGCTCCAAAGACAAAGAAATACCTCTTAAAATCCAAGCATTCTTTCTTCTACAACCAACTGCACCATAATACTGCACATTGCCACAATAATTTATCCTCTTTTTCTTCCAATCTTTGATGGCACATCCTCTAAGAAAGATTTGTCCAATTCACTTTCAAAATTTCAGTAATTTGCTTTGTGTATATTAATCATTCATTTTAGTTTCTGTATTCATGGTTTAGCAGAGATGGATCTAGATCTAAACATATGGAGGGACAAAACAAAAGCTAAATAATATTGCCCCTGTTTTTCATTCTTTTTTTGTGGCTGTGGGTCCGGGGGGGCTGCTTGCCCCTCTACATGTTATTTTGGTTTGAGATTTTTGCTGTAAACTTAGGAGGTGTTTGGATAAAACCAAACTATGATTTGGAAAATAGCTTCTAGAGAGTAGATTCTTGGGAGAATAGATTTTGTGAAAAAGTGATTCTGATAAAGTGAGAGTGTTTGAATAGTTGTTATCAAAAGTACTTTTTATATGTGCAAATTATTAAAAAGAACATAAGTTAATATTATAATTACAAAAAAGATAGATTTTATAATATATTTGAATTTGAAGAAATAAATTTGTTGATAATATATTTTTTACCAACATAATTAATAATATATAAGAAAATGTAGTTAATAAATAATTAATATATGTATATATATTTATAAAATATAAGATTGAATATGTTCATAGAAAAATGATTTTTTTTCCAGAAAAATATTAATTTTCTTTAAAGATTTTAAACATGAAATCTCATAACATTTTTTCACAACTAGTTTTTGTAACAATAGACTACCTCCGAGGTTAGATTACAAAGAACCTATGAATAGATGGGAATAACAAAGAGAAAAAATTACCCATACTCATATATAATGAATTAAAGTTAAAATTGCGTAATTTTTTGGGTCAAAATTTATAATAGCCCTCTCCATATGAATAATAATAATTTAATAAAGAAATATGAAGATAATTCGTTTGGATTTACAATATGATCTTAAAATCACTGTGAGCTTTCTCATTCAAATAATTGCACAAATGAATATTATTCAAAGTTATACGAATTCAATATAAAATTGTAGCTAGTTCTTGGGAGGGTTTGAGAAGGTAAATCATTGATCTTTAAATGGGAATGGATAACAATATTATAGGACCTAAGGAGGAATGGATTCTGAGCAGTGAAGGCCAGAAGGCGGAAGAGAATGAAGACAAGAAATGAATAATTGAGGGTATATCCGTCTGGGCCAAAAAACAAAAAAAAGCACATATCCGTTGGAATACACAAAACCCACCCTGACACTCCAATTTTCTGCCCAAAAGCATATCCATTTCGCTTCTCCCCAAACCATGGTTTTTGGGGCCAAAACCATGGTTTCTGCTTTTTCCATAGTGTTTGGCTGCCCAAACAGGGCCTTATGCTTATATGGCCCTGTTCCAGGCCTTTTTTATCGCAGCTAAACCTGACTTTGGATTTGACACAAATGATAATGTTGTCCAACATGATTGTAAATAAAATGGGTTGCACTGGAGCTTTTAATCAGGCTTCCAATGACTTATGCATGTAGAGCTGGACGTATATGGCCATAAAAACTCATTGTTCTGGCCATTGAGGGAAAAAATATTTTGATTTTCATCTAGTTTGGTTAATACTGTGATAAAATAAATCAACCAATCTGAGAATTGCCCTATCTTTTTAATGTTGTGCATCTATGCGGAGGGAAACTTTTTTTATTAAGAATTGAAATCATAATTTTATAATGTCTTTGTTGTACACCACAATGGAAAATCTATTCCATGTTAAATTTGATGCCTGTGATGTGCTTTTGAAAACTTGACGTGTTTTAATGCTTTCAAATTGCTTGACCTTGTAGGGCTTATGATGCCAATCTCTTTTTAAGTCATTTTATTATTTTTTAGGTGAGTTCATTATAAATTGCACGGTGAATTTATATTTTAGATTGTGATGAAACTTCAACCCTGCAGGGTATTAGAAAGCTTTGCTGTGAGCTCTTGGATTTGAAGGATGCTGTGGAGAACTTGTGTGGCAATATGCACTCAAAGTTCCTGGCTTTCTTGAGGTAATATATGTCAGCTTCGTTAAATTTTTCTGAATCTCTTCCATCTATTCTTTCTTAATAATCATGTACCATTTTTTGGCCAACTGAATTTGGCGATGTTACCCTAAGGTATGCCAGAAAATTGTAATGACGTCTAAATTTTCTGCTAGATAAAATCATTTTCTTTCATTTTGTATGTATAAACAAGACAAACTATGGAATATCCATTCTGTAGTAGTAATGGCAGTTAGCAATTTCAGCTTCCTTATTGGATTAGGCATGCTATAGTTAAAGCTTTGAAACTTTTTGGGTTTACAACACAGCACTTCCTATAGAAAGAATGGGAAACCCATTGAATAAATCATCATCTTTAATGTCTGCCCAACAAAATTAGAATACGAGTGAAAATTTTTGATGTAGAACTATCATTATCCAGAGTAAGAACCTATCGAAAGAATGATTCAGAAATGTTCTTTATATTATTCCATTGTAGAGATAGTACATAAATAGGGTCAGATTTCCTTACAATATATTTGGAAATCTGATTGTATTGAATAGAATTTATGATAGGGAATCCCCATGATTGGAGACAGTGATTCTAGGTGATTTAGAAAAGGAAATACACAGCTTTAAGGGATCTGATCCAAACGGCAAGTGCTAGGAATTAGGGATTCGATTTTGACCCTCCCTCTCAAGCTGGAGAATAGATGTCAAGCATTCCCAGCTTGCTTTGAAGCCCTTCAAACTGTACCCTTGCTAATGGTTTAGTCATTATGTTTGCAATTTGGTTGGAGGACTTTTTGTAGGATAGATTTATGATGCCTGCTTCCACTTTCTCTTTAATAAAATGTCTGTCTATTTCCACATGCTCCGTTCTGTCATGGTAGACATGATTCCTTGTCATTTCAATACTTGCCTTGTTGTCACACCATAGATAAAGAGGTCCCTCATAGGGTATTCTGAGCTCTTTAAGGAGCCTTGTGATCCAGATTCCTTCACACATTCCTAGGGCAACTACTCTTAACTCAGATTCAGCACTACTTACTAGATACTATGAACTGCTTCTTGCTCCTCCATGTTACCGAGTTCCTCCTCACATATGTGCAGTGGACCTTCTATGCTCTACTACTCTCCCATGATCTGTATCTGTGTATATTTCTATGCTTCTCATTCTATTTTTCTCAAAGAAGATAACTTTTCCAGGATTAAGTTTTAGCTGACTTGGGATTCTGAGCACGGCTTCCATATGTTTTTCTTAAGGTTAGTGCATGAATTGGCTTACCACTCCTACTACATAGCTTATGTTAGGACGTGTGTGAGTTAAGTAAATTAGCTTTCCCACCAGTCTTTTTGAGTTAACTGGAGTGCCGTTTGGTTTCAACTCTAAGTTGCAAGTAGCTTCTATTGGTGTTTCACTAGGTTTTGATCCGAGCATTCCTGTCTCATGGAGAAGGTCAAGTGCATACTTCCGTTGGTATACATTAATCCCTTTCTTTGATCTTGCCACTTCCATGCTTAGGAATTACCTCATCTGCCCAAGGTCTTTAACTTGAAATTCTGCAGCCAATGCCCTCTTTAGTAGATTTATTGTCGTATCATCATTTCTTGTGATTATAATATCGCCAACATAAACAATAAGTATGGTAACCATCCTATTGTTATGTCTTACAAATAGTGTTTGGTCTGCTTCCCCTTGGAGATACCCAAGGCACTTTAGGACCTTTGCAAATCTATCGAACCAGGCCCTAGGTGATTGTTTTAGTTTATAGTGACTTTTTGAGCTTGTAGACTTTCGTAGTGATTTCAGTTCCTCCCACTCCCTCAGGAATCTCCATGTAAACTTCCTTATCTAAATCTCCATTGAGAAAAGCATTCTTTATGTCTAGTTGATGTAGGGGCCAGTTGGACGCTATGGATAGTAGAACCTTGATGGCGTTGAATTTGGCTACTGAGCCAAAAGTCTCCTCATAGTCAATTCCTTAAGTCTGAGTGTATCCCTTTGCTTGCTACGAGCCTTGCTTTGTACTTGTTGAGACTGCCATCAAGATTGAACTTTGGCATGAAGACCCATTTGCAACCTACCACTCTCTTTCCTAGGGGTATTTTTGTGATGTCCCACGTTTTGTTCTCCTTTAGGGCTTTAAGTTCTTTTTCCATTGCCTTTCTCCAATTGGGATTGGTCATGGCTTGTTGGAAGGTTTCTGGTATCTTCACCTGTGCACTGTTAGCAACAAAGTTTTGCATTCTAGTAGAAAGGTTACCACATGATACAAATCTTTGTATAGGATGTTGGGTACATGATCTTATTCCCTGTCTTAGAGCAATTTGCCATCCCAAGTCCTCGGGATCCAATTCTATGTTAGATTCATGGTCTTGCCTTGGAGTGGGAGAGTCTTCTCTTTCATCTTGGTTTTTAGGGTTGTTCTTGGTATTGCGGTCGTCTGTTTCTTGATTTTCAGTGTTTACAAGGTCATTAGGGTTGGTGTTAGATCTGGTTGCTGTATTTTCGTTGCTGGTTGAGTTTTCTGGTTCCTCATGTGGGTTTTCTGGGGTGAGTAGTGTAGTTTCAGGTTTGTTTAGTGGGTTTGCTGGTGGAGTGATTGCTGTTTCAGGTTTGTTCTGCAGAGTTTCTGGGGTGTGAGTGACTTCAGTTTCAGGTGTGAAGTGAGTGTCCTGAATTAGCCATTCTTTGTCTGTATAATTCTCCCCCGAATGGGTAATTTAGGGTAATATGCTTCTTCCTCATAGAAGACAGCATTTTTTGTGAAGTAAACATTTTTAGTGGTTGGGGAATAACACTTATATCCTTTTTGTGTTGGAGAATATCCCAAAAAAATACACTTTTCGGCCCTTGACTCGAGTTTTCCTGTATTTTTATAAATGAACACTGCACACTCAAAAACTTTAGTTGGTAGGTTATTAATTAGAGGGGAATTTGGATAGTTTTCAAGTAATTTCTGGACAGGAGTTTTTAAATCCAGTACTTTGGAGGGTACTCTATTTGTGAGATATGTTGTTGTTAATACTGCTTCTCCCCAAAAAAGGTTTGGTTCATTTTTCTCAATCACTATTGTGCGGTTCACTTCCAGCAAGTGTTTATTCTTTCTTTCTGCCCCTCCATTCTGTTGGGGGGTGTAAATGCAGGAAGTTTGATGATGTACCCTTGTTAGTCAAGAAAATTTTTGAAGGACCTATTCATATTTTTTTTTTTGCATTATCACTGTGCAAAACTTTAATTGTGGTTTGAAATTGATTTTTCACAAAGATGAAAAACCTTTTGAAAGTTTCAAAAACTTCAGATTTTTCTTTCAATAGGAAAACCCAAGTCATTCACATGTGATCATTGATAAAGGTAACAAACCAGCGTGTATTGGAGGGATTTTTACCCTTTGTAGGCCCCCAAATGTCACTGTGAATGAGAGTGAAAGGGGTAGTAGGCTTATAGGGTTGTTTAGGGTAGGTACCTCTAGTTTGTTTTGCAAATTGACATGTATCACACCTTAGGAAATCTAACGAGTCTTTATTGAAAAGTTGTGGAAACAAATATTTCATGTAGCTGAAGCTAGGGTGGCCTAACCTATGGTGCCATAATAAGATGTCTTTGTTTTGAGTGTGGTGGCTAACCATTGCATGTCTTGTTCCCTATTGTTCATGCTTAAATAGTAGAGTCCATCCCACTCCTTAGCCTTGCCAATCGTCCTCCCCGAGACTAGATCCTGAAACACACATTCGGTGTCATTGAATAAGACATGGTATTGTTGACTTTTAGTTAGTTTGCTTACAAAAATCAGATTACATTTTAGTTCAAGCACATATAGCACATTATGTATGGTGAGGTACTCAGATAGTTCAATAGTTCCAATACCACATACTCGAGTTGTATTTAAGAGTTTTAAAAAGGGATTTATTACCAGTCATGTGGTCTGAAGCTCCAAAATCAACAATCCAAATATCGTCACTGGTCAGGGCAATTATAGAGTTACTTGACTTTACTAAATTGGTGGTAGGGAGACTGGTTTGTTTTTTCTGAATTCATCTCAGCATTTGGAGCTCTTCTAGGCTCAATTTTTCTCCCTCCTCTTCTTTCTTCTTAGCGTGATAGCCTTTCCTTTCTGTTCTTCGTTTGTTGTTCAGGTTAGGTGGCTTTCCATGGAGTTTCTAGCACATGTCCTTGGTATGACTCTTTTTGCTGCAGTGATCACACCGTTTTTTTGTCTTTCTTTTTTGTTCAGTTGAGTTGGTCCCCTTTGTGATTAGTGCAGAAGCCTTGGTCTGTATAACTGGTGTTTGTGCGAGTTGTTTCCTGCTTTCCTCACATTTGACCATGTTAAATGTTTCAAACAGAGAAGTGAGAGGCTTGAGGCCTATAATCTGGCCCCTAACATTCTCGAAGGTATCGGTTAGTCCCAATAAAAATTCATAGGTTCTCTCTATTTCAATAAGTTGTCTATAGCATTGAGCATCTACAACTCATTTCCATGAGTGTACCTCAAACAGATCTAGTCGTTGCCAAATTCTCATGAGAGTACTATAATACTAGGTTATAGTCATTGTACCTTGCTTAAGCTCCTTGAGTTGTTTCTTTAGTTGGTAAAGTGCTCCTTTGTTGTCAACAGAGGAGTAGGTTCGTTTGGTAGCATCCCATATCTCCTTTGCTGTTCTAGCGAGCAAGTATCCTTCACTGATTTATAGTGTCATTGAGTTACGTAAATAGGCCATGACTTGGTTATTTTTAGTGAACCATGTGTCAAATGATGGGTCATCTGGTAGTGATTGTTGTGCCTGGCCATCAATGTACTTCTCTTTCCGGCGGCCCCTCAAGTACATTGGGATGCTTTGTGACCACTAGAGATAATTGCTTCCATTTAGCTTATGAGCAACCACCATCTGTTGGCTTTCAATTGCAAAGGTGAGCTCTGGCGCCATTGTGGAGCTAGTGGAGGGGCCAGTTGCGGTAGAGGATGATGAATCTAAAGTGGCCGAGGTACTCGATGCGCGGGATGAGGAAGAAGCAATCATCAGGGCTATCGGAATTGGGCCCGTGCTTGATTGATTGCATCGTAGAGTTACAAAGGAGGAAACTCTTTGCTGTTCATTCTTTTCTCCTTTGCTCTGATACCATATCGGAACAATGATTCAGAAATGTTTTTCATATTATTCCATTGTAGAAATAGTACATAAACAGGGTCAGATTTCATTACAATATATTTGGAAATTGATTGTATTGAATAGAATTTATGATAGGGAATCCCCATGATTGGAGACTGTGATTCTAGGTGTTTATCATGAATTTCAAAATTTAAAGTACTAATCATTTTCCTTAGCAAGAATCACGGTGCTGGCTTAGTACGTTGAAAGTTGATCTAATACGGAAGCCTGATAAAAATATGAGTTGCAAGCTGTTGCTTTTTTTATTTATTATTTATTTTTCTTTTTAACTTTTTTAAGTTTTAGTTTTTTCAAAAAAGAACCATTCTAAAAGCTCAATCATACATGTGTGAAAGGGAAGATAGGGAATCTGCAGCTAAAGTGGGGGTTCTAGTGAGGAATCTTTCCATTAGCACTAGTTTGTTTGGTGTGGGGCCCTTAACAGCTTGTGGTTATCTGGGTGATGGAGATGGAAAAGGGCCTGTACTTGACATGAGAATTTTGCTGATGAATTAATTTGCACCGAGTACAATCTGCATTCCTCTGTACCGCTTAAGCTGTTAGTAGAACGTTGAGGAATGCTCTTCTGTATTTGTATCCTTGGTTTGCATCCATCATACAAATTCCCCGTAGACTTGATATGTGGGTAAAACATAAACCCACTTTTTCCTTTTGGTATGAAAATCAATTTTAGGGAGGGCGGTCAATGAGAACTGAACTATAGAGAGAGAATTGAATTATCTTAAAACCCCATTTCTCAATATCTTATATTATTGAATCTTGTTCTGTTTTTTGTGGTCATTGTAGGATATCTGAAGAGGCAGTGGAAGTAAAGCATGAATTGATTGAGCTGCGAAAGCATATTTCGGCTCAAGGTATTCTTGTGCAGGATTTGATGACTGGTGTCTCCCATGAATTAGAAAAATGGAACCAGTCAAGCAATGATGTTGATCAAATTCAGCAAGAACCTGAAATATCTGAACTTCTTGAGCCCTTAACAAATGAAAGATATGACCGCAAAACAGTATTTTTGGAGAACATTGATGTTCTCTTGGCTGAACATAAGTTGGAAGAAGCACTGGAGGCAATAGATGCTGAAGAAAAGAGTTCCCCAGAGCTAAAAGGCTCGGGGAACTTGTCAGATGAAGCATCCTCATATAAGTCAGCTTTCTTGGAAAGAAAGGCAATGCTTGAGGACCAGCTGGTTGCAATTGCTGAGCAGCCTTCCATTAGCTTCTGTGAGCTGAAGAAGGCCTTGTCTTCTTTAATCAGACTTGGAAAAGGACCTCTAGCACACCAGCTACTGCTGAAATTTTATGGGTCTCACCTCCAAAAGAGGATAGAGGCCTTGCTTCCCTCTTGTTCTCTCTGTCCTGAGACATTTTCTTCTACATTAGCTAGGCTTGTTTTTTCTGTAATCTCTATGACGACAAAGGAATCTGCTTCAATTTTTGGAGACAATCCTGTTTTTACCAATAGGGTTGTTCAGTGGGCAGAGTGGGAAATTGAATATTTTGTACGATTGATAAAGGAGAACTCGCCCCCATCTGAGACTGTTTCTGCCTTACGTGCTGCAAGCAATGGCATTCAAGCTAGTCTGAACTATTGCTTAATGTTGGAGTCCCAGGGACTGAAAATGTCTAAGTTATTGCTCGTGCTTTTGCGTCCTTCTGTTGAAGAAGTTTTAGAATCTAATTTTAGACGTGCTAGAAGAGTAGTTCTTGGCTTGACAGAATCTGATGAGTGCTTCCCATTGTCACCACAATTTGCATCTTCATTGTCTGCGATAGTAACATCATCTAGTAGCATCCTTGTTGATAGTGGAATGCGTTTTATGTACATAACTGAGGTAAGTTAATTTCCTATAATATAGCTAATTAAGTAGACAATCATTTAGTTTATATCATGTCTGAGGTGATGCCTGAGCTTTACTATTTTACATGCAAGAATTTGTGAAAATTGTAGTAGGACCAGTAAAAGCCTTTGTCTTCAGCCCCTTTCCTCTTGTTATTTCTGTTATGAGGAGGACTCTTACAATAGATGTGATTTTCATCTCAACAGAGCGTTATCTAAAGTTCTCAAAAAACGTACTTTTGTCATCTGCTGAAAGAATTATTTATTATTTAATAGAGTCTTGACATACTCAAGTTAGCGTGAGTGGTCAAGACTCTTGTTCCTTAAATAAATGGTTGGGGTTTCAATTTCCAACCTTTATGTGTTGAGTAAACCTAATTAGGAGGGTTTTAGCCTTTACCCTTCATGCTCCAAGGGAGATTAATCTCTGCTACAGACCTAGTGTCTTGGAAAAAAAAAAAAAAAAAATCATGGCAATGTATCAGGTTTTAGTAAAGCTTCCTTGTTAGCCATGTTCTCTAGTGCTTACTTTGGTACTTCCGTAATGCATAATGAATGGTTATTGCGTTTATAGCTTTTGATGCTTTACAAGTGCCAATTGTAGAAGTTACGTTCTGGAAGTGCATATAATATTTTCTCTCTTGCATGCCTTATGAATAATACATGTATTTGTGCGGATTCATCTCCCTTCTCTTTCAACCACTTTGTACAAAATTGGAAAATAACAGTAATGATGCAATGAATTATTTTTAAGATTGTGTTTCTTAGTGTTGTTGCCCTCACAAACTCAACTAGTGTAGGATGCGTAGTGGTGTATATTTATTAATTATTGGATTTGGTGGTCATATCTGTTCAGTTACCTATCTAGGTAAAACTCCTCATGCATTAGGAGATTATCTTTATCTAGGGTTTATTATTATTTAAGAGTCTCACTTATCTTTATCGTAACCTTTATGAGTTGTATATCTTAAGATTATTATTATAAATAATAGAAGAGAGGGGCTGCCACTGTGTTAGAGTTCTGCATGTCTGTGAGCCTCTTCATTCATCATATTTATGCTCCTTGTCTTGAATTTTACTACATAATTTACGCTCCCCCTCTCTGTGTTGGCATTTACAGCTGTCGTGTTTTAGTTTGACTGAATGTAAGCAAGTATAACGGTGAGCACTGCAATAAGTGCCTATGATTGAACTTGCATGGAACTTTGCTTTGCCCATTATTAATTTGAACGTAAATGCTGTATTCATGGACCTATGGTGCAATTTACAGGAGATATTAGGACAGTTGACGCCCTTGGCCATTTTGCATTTTGGAGGAAGTTTACTGAGCAGAATTTCTCAGCTATTTGATAAGTACATGGATGCTCTTATCAAAGCCCTGCCAGGTCCTTCTGATGATGATAATCTTCCAGAGCTGAAAGAGGCTATGCCATTCAGAGCTGAGACAGACTCAGAACAACTTGCAGTATTGGGTGTTGCATTTACCATTTTTGACGAACTGTTACCAAATGCTGTGATATCAATGTGGAAGCAACAAAATGAAAGGAATGAACCAAAGAGTGCAAATGCTGAGACTGTTGTTCCCAATACTAGTATAGAATTGAAGGAGTGGAGAAAACATCTTCAGCATTCTTTTGACAAACTTAGGGATCATTTTTGCAGGCAGTATGTGTTGAGTTTCATTTATTCACGAGAAGGAAAAACACGACTGAATGCCCAAATTTACTTGAGTGAAAACCGAGGTGATCATTATCGGGACTCTGAGCCCTTGCCTTCGCTTCCATTTCAGGTCATTACTCTTTTTCTTCAGCTTTAGCTGCAGAACTTGTTTTGGTACTCTATTTGCTTTTATTGGGTTTTTTATGGCTAGACGTTCCCTTTGTATTTCCATGCTTACTTTTTGATAGTATTTAATATTGATTCTTCTTTTCCCTTATCCACTTCAATTTTACTAGTAGTCTCCATCTTGTGACAATTTTGATGCTTAACTGGTGTCTATGTTGTGCTCAGCATAATAAAAATTTACCATTTATACATACTGCTAGTTTCATGACGTTTTCTTGTACAATTGAGTCTTCAATTTGCTTTTCACCTTAAGCACAATTTTTATCTTAAGTGATAGCGTGCAGGCGACTTTGAGTAGTAATTGAAAAATGGGAGCTTTTTTACTGAACATCTTTTATCTACTGATAACTCCATCTTTTGTGAAGACTGCACATAGAAAATTTGCTACTTAAGATTATATTGCAGCGTTAAGGTGGTTTCAACTGAAGATTGACCAAATAAGGATTGAATAAAGATGTGTTGGATTTGGATAGGACATTAAATTGTGTGATTGCTATCTTTCTACGAAGTTAATAATTGTTATCTTTTTGGTTTCCTGCTGATATGTGCAGGCATTATTTGCAAAGCTGCAACAATTAGCCACTGTGGCTGGAGATGTATTACTTGGGAAAGAGAAAATACAGAAGATTTTACTTGCTAGATTAACAGAGACTGTTGTTATGTGGTTATCAGATGAGCAAGAGTTCTGGGGTGTGTTAGAGGATAATTCAGCACCCCTGCGGCCACTTGGCTTGCAGCAGGTACTTTGATATCTAAAAGCTACCTTTTCTATTTACCTATCTTCTTCTGGAACAAGCTCTAATCATTTTATTGTCTTACATCATTTTTATAAATAATCATGTTATTATGCATCAAATTTTAGGGAAAATGCCCAAACTCCTTTAAAATTCGGGTCACTTGCATTATTGCATGCATGCCCATAAACTTTCAAAACCGAAAAATAGATATCAACTTTTCCTCTGAAAATAGGTCTCTCTGTCTAGTTTTCCTTTTAACACCATCTCTCCATTTGCCACTTCAACTCTCTGGTAACTCCCTGAGCCAGAACAATTTGCCACTTCAACTCTCTGGTAGCTCCCTGAGCCAGAACAATTCGCCACATAATTTATGAGATAACTTCGTTATGGATAAAATAGATAGAGGGACATAATTTACGGTTTTTTCAGAAGGTTTTTTGCAAGTGGCCTAAAGTTCAAGGGTTTCCCCACATTTTCCACACTGAATTTTAGATACAGTTTTAATATTATTTAAATTCAGATTACTATCTCTTTTTCATCTTATCGGTGTTGAGTTGAAGATTCACACCTCAAATTGGGTCATGAGTTACCATATAAGACCCATTAGTTTGACTAATATGAGTCTCATGAATATGAAAGGCAGATAAGCAAATTTTTTACCCTATTTATTCTCCTTGGATCATTGAACATTTCTCAGGAGACGCTACAAAAATGACATTTTAAATTTTAGATGACTTATTTGTTACTTTATTGTATTGAATATAAATTTAACAAGCCCCTGTGATTACTTATTTATATGGTCTGCAAAAATTTTGATGTTTAAAGTCTTAAAATGTCATTAATACGAGTCATTAGCTATCATTTTCTGTTGTGTTTTTTTTTTTTCCCGGCGTCCTCTGAATCATAATTGACTCTTCGTGGCAGTTGATTCTTGATATGCACTTTACTGTTGAAATTGCACGCTTTGCGGGATATCCATCTCGACATGTCCATCAAATTGCATCAGCTATAATTGCTCGTGCCATCAGGACCTTCTCTGCTAGGGGCATTGATTTACAGAGGTATTCTTCATTTCTTCAGCCTATGTTCTTGCCTCTTTCCTGTATTCATATGTTTTCTACTGGATGAGGATCCTCTCATGTGATAATATCGGTGTCATTTTAGTCCATTACACATTTTACTTTAAAAGTAAATCAAGAAATAAAATAATGCCTTATCACATTTCATAGAAAAATTGGCTTAGTAAAGCGATGAATATTGAAGATTTTAGTTATCATCTTATATGTTATCGTTTTTATTGGTTGGGTTTTAAGTGAAAACCAGATAAACAGGTCCTGCACATTGTATGGAGTGTGTGCATTACATGAAGTCTAACTAATGAATCTGTGCTGTTCATGATTCATGAATAGTGCTGTCTTATTATTCATTGCTCGTAAAAATGTGGTTAATTGTAAATTTTATATATTAATCATGAGAAGTGACTAAAATGACTATTATGGGGTCCTAATATCATGTGACGGTCTCCTTTTACTTGTATTTCTCCTTTCTTGTTGACATGCTTAGTTCTTTCAGCTTGAGGCCATTGGTATATTGTTGTATTCTTTCTTCGATGTTGAATGAGATTTTCCACATTCTCTCTCAAAGCAGGAAAAAAAGGGCACAATAACAATTAAGGACCTTATAAGTAATTCAATGTAAATCGAGTCTCTTTATATAACCAAAACTTCAAAATTTATAGCTCAAACTTCTCTATTTACAACTTGAAGATTCTTATTTCACATTAATCTTCTTATAAGGTCTTACATTTGTTATAGACTTGAAATTAATATTGAGGGGGTGTTTGGATAGAAACCAAACCATGGTTTCAGAAGTGCTTTTACAGTTTACGAAGTAAATATGTGGAGGAATTTGTCTCGTTTTGCAGAAAAGTGCTTCTGAAACCATGGTTTGGAGGTTGCCAAACACCCCCTGAATATTGATTGAGTTGCGACTAAAATGACACTATCATGTGATATCATGAGAGGAACCTGATCTCGTGATCTTCCACTGGGGTCTGGGAATCTGACTGCTCATTATTGTCATTTTTGGTTAGTGCACTTCCTGAGGATGAATGGTTTGTGGAGACTGCAAAGTCTGCAATAGGCAAATTATTGCTGGGGGCTTCTGGGTCTGAGACATCTGATATAGACGAAGATCACATAATTTTGAATGAAGAAGTTGTGTCAGATTCAGATACTGCATCATCCCTTTCTTCATTGGAATCTACAGACTCATTTGCTTCTGCTAGAGCAAGCATGGCAGAAGCTGAAAGCCCTTCTAGCTTGTCTGATGCAGAAAGCTAGTTGAAGTTTTTTTAACCTAGAAGGCTGATCTGTTCTTAATTTTCAGATTGCAACATCAGGTTATAATTTGTGGTGTATTAAATAGGACACATAAGATTTGTTGTAGGACATAAACTATGGGCTAAATTATATCTCAAGTTAGAAAGTTATGCATGCATGAATTTTCCAAAAGCTTACCTTGGAACACACGGTAACGGAAGAGCAAAAACCACTGGTCAGTAAAACATGGGAAAAAACAAGGAAGTTGCTGCGTGGGACATTTTCTCTATTATATAGAAGGAAAAAACAATTCTTTTTTCTCCCTTTTAGATAAAAGGAGATAGGAAAGCATAATACTTCCTAAATGTAACACCTATTATATTTATACTATAAAATAAGTTTTACATTTTAATTATATAAAATGGTAATAAAACTTCAAACTAATTTTTTTGTGGTGGCAATTTTGCTATGATTTTAATTTTTAGGGTAAATTTGTATTTAGAAAAGTTTTCAGATGTGTGGCTTGACCTGATAAAATTTCAGTCTTTTTTATCTTCATTGTCAACATTTCAACGTTGTTTGTCACGGATGTAGGAGTTTTGTGCCGTCATAGAATATCTTATGGACATTTTTGCCCTTCTGCTTATTTACACATGGGACGAGACTAAACCCTTACTAATGGATATTTGGCCTTTGTTACGAGTTGAAAAATTTTACATCGTGATGGGTGAAACTTGTCCCGTAATATATATTAAAATTCTTGTCACTCCTCACAAAATACTCTGAGCGTATATATATAGATATAGATATTTACCCCTTAGCAGAAAAATGAAATATATAATATAATAAGTTATACTATTAATAAATTATCTTATTACACATTACTAGTCTTCAGTGTTGCCTTAAATAATAATTTCTAACTCAAATTCCTATACTTTCCCTCAATTTTTAATTGGGTACCCATATATTTTTTCTTAATCAATCCATTTAATTTTACCTTTTCAGCAACATTAATACTTTGTAACTTTGTTCTATTAACATTTTAATCTCTATTTAAGGGTTAACGATATTAATAAAACAAAATTAAAGATTTAACTAAGAGAAGAAAACACATAGACATCAAATTGATAAAAAAAAAAAAAAAATATAGATACGTCCAAAATGGTTTTTCTTTATATAATAATAATGATGATATTGTGCCTACTATAACTATTTTCTTCTTCATGATGAATTGATTACCATTTCCGCCTTTACACTTGGAAATCGGAGAAAAAAAGTGAAAAAATATTACTACTTCGGTCCTAAATGTAAGACCCTTATACTAGTGTGTATAAGGGTCTTACATTTAGGACTGGAGGAGTACGTCTTTAAATTCAACTTTTCTATATCTGACGTCTGATAGATATCAGCAGAATATTGAGGAATAGAATAGACAGAATAATAAAAATAATAATATATAAATATTAACGTTAGATAATGTCATTTGCATCCCGAACCCGCACGCATTCATTGAATAAGAGCTCTGTTTCCCTTCTAGAACTGAAAGAAAGAAAGAAAAGAAGGATGAAGTTATAAGGTTAACGGGCGGCCGATAACTTTATGGAACATTTTAGGGACGTTGAAGTTGAGATAAGGCCTAAACTTTTCCTTGGTTTGCTTCCCATGAACTTTTAGTAAGATTCTTAAATCACTTGCTAAGACAAGATTAACCACAAGAACTCTATACACACAGACAAACTTAACACAAGACCTAGTTGCCTCATTTAATATGAAGAGATTAAAAAAACTAAATAAATTAATTATTTAAAATATTTATATTTATTGTTTTTATTCAAACTAATTTGCCTAATTTATGAACTGATATATAATTCAATGATACACATAAGTCTTTTAGAGATATCATGTAATATATGCTATAATTAATAATCTATTTAACTTCCTTAATCTCCCCAAATTATTCTACTAAATCTTATATTGAGGACATGAGGTGATATTAGAAAAAACAATACAACTTGTATAGCACACAAATTTATTACTCCCCAAAATTCATGAACTTTAACAAGTTAGCTTTCATTACTCTGTCAAGAGAATAACAACAGTAATAACAAGAAGCCTTATCTTTTTGAGTTAATTGGGTTGGCTACAAGGATTAATTGCATGATGTCATTATACTCTATCAATGACTAAATCTTTATCCAAGTTGTTAACTAAAAATTCTCATTTAATAATTTTATTGAGCGTTCTCTTTCTTCGGTGAGAAGAAAAACATACTACGTACATATGTATGTACGTATACATACACACGAGTATTTCATCTTTTCTTAATCTGAAATGTATAAGAACTTAACTATGTGGGAAACCATTCAACATTAATCAGTGGGTTTTTTTTTTCGCTGTCGGTAAAAGGTTGATTCCATGTTTGGCCAAAAAAAAAAAGGTTGATTCCTTGGAGATAGGTAGACAGATAATAGTGATTATCTCAATCGGAATATTTTCCGTGTCATATTGAGTCACTTATAACCAATGGGCAGTTCACCCATTCTGCTGCGCCAGAGATTAATGAAAAAGCAATGGAAAAGGAATAGCTTCAGTTGAAGAAGCTGGACATACATGGAAGTTCATTGATTCTACTCGTTTCGTTGATCTTCTGGAATATATATATATATATACACACACACACACACATATCGATCTCAGCATGTGTCATTATATTCGTCAACATCGATCGTCTGAATTGTGTGGCCATTAGGGTTTGATGGGATAGGATCCACAGGTCACATGAGGAGGAGAAGATATGCCAAATTTAGGATAATCCCTTTTCTGTGGGGATGGAATCTGTGCGTTTTTAATGTGAAATCTGCAGAACAAAGTCAAAACGATTTCAAATTCCTGATTTCTTTAAACCCAGCACCCTCTTGAATCTTTAATTATTTTCCTTGGACGACGTGCGCTTTGCATATATATGTAGTTAAGACTTGTTATATAGTGTGATGACGACTTCAAATACATGCAGCTCCCACGGTTCAAATTTAAAATTTAAAACTTAATGTGTCGGTTTTAATTTGATAAAGTGCCCTTTTCAGTTCTCCAACCTAGTAACCCTAAAAAAATACGCTAATTTTAAATTTTTAAATATTGACAAAATGTTCTCAAGTTAATTAATACCGACATATTAAGTTTCATTTACAAAAATCATAAGGTTTGGCACAAAAATTGTCATCTAAAACTAGTGATTTTAGATGAGTAAATTTTAGTTTATTTATATAAATTAGTTAAAGCACTGAAAGTGCTTTTCTTTTTTTTGGCTATTTAATGTTCCCAGTTCGAATCCTCCCTATGTTCAAAAAATTGTTCGTGATGCCATTGAATTAAACCTACCTTGTGTTCCGTCCAAATGCATGGCTGGATCGCGTTGCTATGTAAAGAGGCGGTGATAAGATAAAAGTGCTCCTATCCATTAAAGTCCGTTACTTTTAGTATGGTGGGACCTACACGATGTTTTGCTTAAACTTAAACCGTTGTATGCGTAAAACTTTTATAGTATTAGATCCATAAAAAGAGAAATACTTGATGCTTTTTTTTTTTTGGGCCTCTTTTTACGTATATATGAATGTTTCTTTCTTTTCATTTTCCTAATATAAAACATGGTTAATATATATTTTTTATTTCCTAAAATTGGGGCCTCTTTTTATTTTAGTCTCTCAAATGTCAAACCCTTGATTTTAGTCTTTGAAATTTAATTTATTTCAAAACATTAGTTTTTGGAGGTATAATGGTGTTAAAATCTGATGAAGTGATAAACAGCGTTAGAATGGTGATGTTGACTCGCCAAATGACATTGAGCTGGATCTTTTGTGGATAATAAAAGAGGGGAAGAATAGGTTCTCAAAATGTAAATGTTTAGCCCTTTTTTCCCTCTATGTTCATTGGAGGGGTTGTCAACTGTGTTGTGTTTAAAGTCTCATTCCCTTTACATAAGATCCAACTAGGTGTCATTTGATGAGTCCATATCATTATTTTAATGTCGTTTACAACGTTTCAACAGATTTTAACACCGATACACCTCTAAAGACTTATGCTTTAAGATAGATTAAATCTGAGATAATAAAATCAAGAGTTTAAAATTTGAGGAACCAATATCAAAATACGCTTAAATTTCATAAGTACAAAAAATTATATTAACCATATGAAATATATAGGAATTTTTACTGTAATAACGTTTACATTATTGAGAGGGGTTCGAGAGTGATGGTGGTGGTAAGTTGATTCCATATTCCATACAGAGATCCAATGATCACAGGCGTTGATTCAAAAAGATAAAATTCTCGAGCCCTTAGGGGGAAATAAATTAAAAGAAGGAATTTCCTCCTTAAAGAAGATAGATGAGAATATTTGTTCTTTATATTCATCACTCAACCTGAGCGGTACATAAAAAAGAATACAGTAATAAAGAAATTGAGAATAAGTACGTGTGCATTAAATTACTGCATGTGGAGACTATGTTTTATTCTTCTCTTTTTTGAGGTTATTGAGGCCAAAGAACATATTCCTTCCGATTACCTTGATCTACTTTGCTTCATACATAAAGGAGGAGAAGCGAAAGGCTTATTTATTACTACTTCCAGTGTTTAATATAAACACTAGTTGGAGATTCAATTTAATTCTAAATATAAGACCTCAATTCACCCTCTCTCTCATATTTATCTATTAATTGCAAGAATTGTTACAGTTCACATGATTAACAAGAATGTTTTAGAAAAAAACAACATCTACTTATTACAAATTAACTAACTAACATAACTAATTTTTTTAATATTTATAAACCAGTTATCTAGTTCTTATATGAAGCACCAAAGATAGTATCTGATTATGAAACAAATTAAAATCTTTTACAATTCACGTCAACCTGAACAATTGGTTTAGCATTAAGGGCGACAAACATAATCTTAAAGCATTCTGTAAGGAGTTACGTTACCGAGTCTGGTGTATTTGTTAACAAGGAATGCGTGGATCCCATATGTTGTGCTATGTGTAAATGAATTAGGGGTAAAAGTACGTAACTCATAAAGTTTTAGTATAATAGTGCAATTTTACCCATTACTCTTAAAAAAGGTGTAAAAAAATCCAGCTTAAAGGCGCACATTGGCAAACCGTGTTGGCCGTGAACGTAAAAATTATTGGAATTTTATTCATGTAAAAATATACGTACCTTTAGTCCTTAATATGAGACTCTGTTAACTAATTTGAAGAAATTAACGAAATAAAAAATTACTTAATTATAGTATATGTTATATGATCTTTCTAAAGTACATATAACGTGATCTCTCTGAAAAATAGAAGATAGAATTGGGAGTTTGAACTAACCTGGAAAATAGGCAGAAGAGAAAATAGGAAGTGAAGGTAGCTTCTAGATAGCCTGGGTTCCAAATCAAAATTTGTTTATGTGACTATGATGTATGACAAAATAAAATGTTTCACCAAAGATTTTTGTTAGCTAATACAAATTTGACCACATGTATTTTCGCGGGTCAAATAAAATTTCAATATTTATAATATTTGTGGACAAATCTATCTCTCTATTTTTTTTTTTTTTGGCCACCAGATGCTTCTATCACTTTATAGAGGATTTTTGCATTGGTCTTTAGAGTTAATGGACAAACTAAAACTGTATCATACTTAAGTTTAGGATGCCAATAGCTGTTCCTAGAATACTTTGTGAGTATTTTTACATTTTAACCATCGGTTTATTATCATTTTTCATTTTGACCCAATAGTATAGGGTATATATACATGTCATTGGAGATTCATTATTGTCTCTGTTCAATAATTGTATGTATGTTAAAGAAGATCCGGATCAATATGGCACAACTAGTAGTATTAAAATCTAGCTGATTTAATTTATTAAAACTTTTGGTTTAGTAATTTAACGTTGAAAATATATTTATACGTATTTTTTGTGACACAACTTTACATTATAATTCTAAACTTTGTATCAAGAAAAAGAACCTTCATCTCTTGAAAAGTGGTCACCACTTAGGGATTCCTTTGTTGTCAAGTTGTTTTAAAATATATATTCTCTCTCTCTCTCTTCTTTTTTAGGTGCAGGACAATAACTTTATTCTTCGCGTTTTGATGAAACACGTTATTCTCTTTCTCATCATCTCAACACTACTATAAAACCCTAACTCCCTTCATAAACTTCCATCAAACTTCATTCATCAACCAAAGAAAAGCACAGAAGAGGAAAAAAGAGAGCTTTGAATTTACAAGAAACAAAGAAAGGGGAAGAAGAAGAAGAGGAGGAGAAGAAGGAGGAAGGAGCTAGTTTACACATATATTGCTCGTTTCAAAAATGAAGAAGCCTCATCACCTCGCAGAACCTAATTGTTTTGAAGAAAAGGCAAGTATATATCTATACACAGACACACATAGACTGGGTTTTTTTCTCGTTGTATGCGGGCATCTGACAAGGTTAGATTTGACCATTGTCGGGTCTAATTGAGGGTAGCACATACACTGGTTTTTGCTTGTATAAATATAATTTTCTTTTAAAAATATTATTCTAAGAGTAAGTTACACAAGTCCTCCTTCCCACACTTTTTATTGAAATGACCCAGTCTTTCCTTTTATTTCAAGAAAGGAATAGAAAAATATTGTATAATTCAACCAATTAAATTAATGAAAGATTTGTGGGTCTTATTCTTTAGTTAGGACAGTTTATGTTTTCTTAAAAATGGAAAAAAATTATGCCTATATAATTTTAGATAAACTTGAGAAAGGTTAGTATTATTTTATAGGGTTAATACAAATTTTGGTCCCTCAAGTTTCTTTTATATAATTCAATTAAAAACATGGATCATTTTACTCCTTAAGGGACCAAATCAAAATAAAGACAAATTTAAAAGACTAAAGATTATATTAATCCTATTATATATATTACTCAGAAATTTTGAGATTATAATTATTTTATGCATGCGCTGATCAATATATTGAAAAATTAATGCAGGCTGAGGATAATTTTGAGATTTTTCCCAGAGGACTCAACATTGTTTGGGGGGACGACCCTCGTTATTGGAGCCTTGAGTGAGTATCAAATATTATTTATTTAATTTTTTATATTGAATTTTATCACAAATAAATAAATCTTTAATTCCTTTGATTGCCATATAGAAAAGAATAAGTTTGATGATTAACTGCTTTCGAATTATTAGATCTATATACGTGGGTGTATTATTAGAGCATATATAATATCTGGCGCATATAAGGGTGGCTGAGGTAAATAAATCGTATATAATATACTCACATGAATAATAAAATGGTCAATAAACTGATGGTTCGGCTTTAAGCAAAAGTATATGATATTGCATTTTTTGTGTGTATATGATATTGTATAAATATTAATAATATCCTCGTCAAATAAATATTCTTGTTAGTGTATCAATAATATAATCTAATACCCTGAATCATTATATCTTATTTTAGTTCTGGTAAAAGTACATTTTTGTTCTTTTAGTTTCCAAGCTAACAAATTCACATACCTATCAATTTCAATGTATGAAATACACATTAATCTTACGAGAGGCTAAACAATGTTTATATATATGTTAAAGACCTGCTTCCTTCTCTCTCTCCCTCTCACGCACACATACATACAACCTCCAACCCTTAATATAAGAATTACATAACTAACTTGTCGATATTAAGAAAAATTAGTTAAGTCAGTTATTTATAACAAATGATATTGCTACTTTTCATAAAATACCTTCTTTTTTTTTTTTTAATCAGGTGCCTTGTAACTACCTCTTTATAGAAACCCCTTTAATTACTATGTGCAACTTTGGGGGGAAATATAAATTTGGAAATAAAAGTAGGTTGTAGTTTTATATTTAAAACCGAAATAAATCCTATTTGCCTGTCATATTTAGGAGGTAATTAATACATACGCACATGTTTGTGTGTGTAATCAATGGGAATAATTTAAAAATTGAGATTTTATATTTAGAAAAATACTTAAGTCAGTATGATCATCATCTCAAGTTCTTTAATCACATAGGGTACTTAGATATGTGTAATTGAAAAACTCGATCGTTATAATGAATGTATATAACTTGATGTAAATATTATCGTTATATTTAATACCAAAATAAATCCCTTAATCTAGATGTTATATTTCGAAGAACCGGAGGCAATATACATACATATATATATATATATATATTGATGCTTTAAGGGTTGTTTAATGAATTTGCAGTAAGACTTCTACGAACGGGGCTGCGACGCTGATCCAAGTATCATGGCTAGACGTATCAGGTATGGTGGAAGTTAAGCAGGGAAAGAAATACAGAGTGACGTTTGAAGTGATGATGAAGCCGGACGCGTTCGGGTGGACGGGAAGTCCGGTGCTGGTCATGGCCAAGGTGGGGAAGAAGGGCAAGTATACCTACTCCGAGATCCTTCTGAGTAGCCATTCCGGTGAGGCCATCACCATCCCGGACGGTGGGGTCGAAGTCGACCTGACGCAAGGGTCGGAGAAGAAGATTTACTTTGGGCTCTATGAAGTTTGGAGTGGCAAATGGAAGGGAGGGCTTATGATCAAGAAGGCCAAGGTCGAACCCGTAACTTAAAGCGACACACATATACACACCTTCTCTTCTTTGTTTGCTGATCTTTAATTATATTAGTCAATAAGATCGTCGTCGTCGTCGTCGATCATGAGAAATTAATGCCAGTGTCTGTTTTATTTGTGTAATAACGAATAACGTGTTTGCAATTATATATGCTCTACGCGTATGTATTTGGAACGCATTCTATATGCGTATTTGTACTTTTGTGTGCTGTTTTTCTCTCTCTAGTCTCTCTTTCTTCCTCTCTCTCTCTCTCTCTCACACACGCGAAACAGAAGAATTTAGTTAGTCCCATCAAAACTGGGCGTTCGCATTCCGTGCTCATCAGCCTGATGAGCACGGAGTGCTCAGCACTCAAAACGCACAGCGTTTTGAGTGCTGAGCACTCCGTGTTCATCTGAGCATTTTTTTTTTTCACTTTATTTTTTTGTTACAAAAAAATTTATACCATCTCAAATTATTAATATAAAAATTATCTTGATATTTAATTTAGTTTTAAATATAATATTCTAATCTACTTTATCTCTTATATATATATATTATTATTTTCAATATAGTCCTTATAATAATTGTACGTGTTAAAGATTTAATCAATTGTTGATTTTAGTTAATACACATAATTAGTGAGAGGCATTTTAGAGAAAACAACACTTATTTATTACAACTGACTAATTTAGCTAATTTTTGTAGTATACTTGAATTAGTTAAACTAACTCTTATATTAAGAATCAGAAGAAGTATAAATTAAAATTATTTTTGGTTAACATTTATCTAGTACTCAAAAATATTTTTTTAGATGTTTTCAATATCTTAAAGTATTTTATGATTTATTTATTACCTTAAAATATTTGTTCACGTGCATTTAATGTTTTAAAATTTTTTCTATTTCTTGATATTGTATCATAAAATATTTTAGAATACTAAAAAATATTTCAGGATACTAAATAAATCATAAAAGACTTTAGAATACTAGATCCTAAAATATGTTTTTAGGTAAACCCAGTCACAAAGTATTTTAAAATAATGAACATATATAAAAAAATATTTTAGGTACCAAATAGATCACAAAATACTTTAAAATACTAGATTCTTAAATATTTTTTCAAATGCATTGTCAGAAAATATTTTAGAACACTAAATACATATAAGAAAATATTTCAGAATATGATAAAATATTTTAAAATATTAAATATGTGTAAAAAAATATTTAAGAGTATTAGATAAACTTTAACTAAAAATAATTCTAATACATATATTTTTTTGTAATAAAAAAAAAAAGGTCCCTCATGCTCAGCACTCAAAACGTGGACGTTTTGAGCGATGAGCACGGAATGCGGATCCTCAAAAGCGCCATATTTATTAACCATGTTTTCATTAATTGTCTCAAAAGTTGTAAAAGCGCGACTAATTAAGAATTGAGTTTAGAATAAGTTTGACTATATTAAGTAATCCACGACCTTAATTGAATGTCAGCGAAGCGTGCTTGGAAAATTGTCGCACAAACCATGAAGATGTTGAGGTCTATGAAAACGTCGATCGAACTGGACCAGGCCGAAAACCACCGAACTTGGCGCTTGACCAGTGTTTAGCCCTCGTGAACTGGGAAATGTTGAGCCAAGGTGACTCAAAGTAACCCAGAAACAACCCGGTTAACCTGACCGGCATAGCAGGTTAACTTACTTTTTTTTTTAGCCCCCCAAAAAACAAAAACTGTTTTGATGCAAAAAGAAGTCATCTTCTTTTGTTTTTTTTTTTCAAGTTGTCAATAGTCATTAGTTTAGTGATTAAAGAATTGCAAGTAAGAATATCTTGTTATCATATTTTGCTAGATTAAATATCTAGTGATTTTAATAGTATGGTATCGTGATGTCAATTTGTCAAAAGAATTATAAAGAACATTAGAAATAAATTGTAAGTATGATTATTTTGCTAATAATTCATGATACTGAATTGATATTTAGTCTTTGAATGGTGTGATAAGAAATTAACTTATTGTTTTTTATTCTTCACCTATTTGACTCTTAAGCTAACTCTAATCTAACTTTTTCTTTTTTTTTGGATATAACTTAGATGATTTCTTAAGTTACTTTAAACTTGAAACTAATCTCTGTCATGTAAAAAACATTAAAATTAAAACCCTCCTAACAAGTGCGCCTTTTGAGATTTAAACTTATATTTTCCTCTTTACGACCGCTTATCATATTTCATTTTTTCTAAAAGTAACGTCTATAAAATGATATACTTCTAAAAAGATCATGTTACACTTGTTAAAATTAAATAATTTATTTAGTTTTTCTAATCTATCCAAATTAATCAAGTAATCCTTATATTAAAAACCGGAAGAATCATTTCTCAAATGCATTACCCAGAAAAACAGAGACAGCTTATTTCTTGAAGAAGAAACCGTGCATATACTTGGTATTAGGTAGCTACATTCTTTTATGCCTTTTCCCATTCAAGCCGATTTATCCATTTCTGCTTAATTACTAAAATTGTGCATGACAGCTTTTGGCAGCTCACTTTTTTCAAACTCACCCACCGTTACTTGGGAACACCATGTCATGCTTATACAATATCAGAAATCTAGGTTCATAAAAGCAAAGACCTTTCCTTTAGAAATTTGTAGATGGCACATCATCTTACTATGCCAGACCTTATATACCAGACATTGAGTGTTTTTGTCAGAACGATGGCATATTTCTCATGTATGATATAACCCTTAGATACATATATACCATTACAACCCCTTCAAACATGATGTCATCGACGAATATAATAAGCTGTACAGGATAATTACCATTCACTTCCACTGCAACACTTTAAAAGAAGCTGATTTTTATCAGGCATCGACTGAGACGGTTAACTCGTTCAGTTGAACACACTGCCGCCCGCCGTTGTTGCCAGAGTGAACAAGGATACCGGGATGAGCGTCAGAACAGGACTGATTGGCTCCTTCGTGCGAAACAGATATGGCACCCAGAGAAATTTTATCAGCAGAATGGCTGCATTCATCTTGGTCGTGAGAAATTATTTCCCATTCCCCTTTAAGGGATGAGACATCTAGATCATTCTCTTTGCGCTGCTCCATTTCAAACGCAGTTGGCAGAATCACATAATCGTTCAGTGGGTTGTAGTAGGGATCGGGATCTCCAGCCTTCAGCCAATGTTTGAGAATCCGAAATACGTGACGCTCACAAAGAATACCCCTGTGTTCGCCTGGAACTCCAACCCTTGCCTCTGCTTTGAGCCCATCAGCCTGCAAATGAAACAAGGATGAAGCCATGTTGTGGGACAAAATCAAACTAAAGGTCACGCATAGGCAGCAACGGCAATGGGGAACCATGAAACGGTGGTAGTCATCGCGACGGCTGGCTTCTACAGAAATAGGATGCAACAATGATTATGATGGTCTCTGATGTGTGAGATGGAAGCCGCAGAACGGCAATGACAATTAGAGTCTGGGTGATAATCTAGACGGGGGCACAGTAGTAATCATAGTGAAGAAACTAGGCATTAATAGCTGCGAAGTACATCTTCAGCTTAGCAGATATGCTGCTTACGGCAACCATGGATCCCTATATTGCTGTAGACAAGATGATATTCATCCAATCCTTCATGTAGGACCTGATCAGGGAATTGATGTTGGTCCTATATACAAGACCTATTTTATATGTTTATCAATTTTTTTCCAAATTAACCCTATTTATATTCCCCCAGCAATAATCAACTAGGAAAGGGAGGAAAAGAATTAAGAAATATGCTTAAGATGTTATAGAAAAAACATATCAAATTATCTAATTTAACTAGCATCCTTAATCTACTCAAATTAATTAGGTCTTACATTAAGGATTAGAGGAGTATCATACAAGAAGTATTGAAATAATAGGTCTAATCAACTTATATCAAGGAACATCTAATCCGTCCGTCGAAGATTCTGAAGTAACATCATCAAATTCCAATTTCACAGAAATTAAGAACGTCTAAATTGATTCACTGGGGGGGAACAAGTTTAAGGTGTCAAACCTTAGCTGATTCGGCTGGTACTGTTCCATCACCGTCAACACAAATGTATTTGGCCTGAAAATATTTATTAAAAGAGGTCAGCATTTGCAAATGGAAAAACACAAATGGCCTCAAGGAAAATAGGATACTTGTGAAACAGTCTGGGAGAGAAATTGAATGTATTGCATTTTAATTTAATGTTTTAATCCAATTAAATGTGTTTTCAAAACCATAGATGATAAAACAATGCAGGTGGAAAACTATCCAGAGTTATTTTAACTATTCGCATAGATAAGACAGGTCAATGGACACTGCAAGCACCATATTTATATGTATAACCTGCACCATACAAATATTGGTATATAAGCAAATGACCTGGGAATAACGTAGCTGTTGTAGATCTGAGACAGGCTTCTCTCCACTTCCATAGCTGCGGAATAGTAATTTAAACTTCATGAGTTATTGTACATTTCCAAAGAATTAGAACCTTCTAATAAAATCCATTTTTATTAGGCGTTGGAAGCATTACCAAACAGTATGGGGCGTCTCAAGACCAATCCCATAAATATTGTAGAATTTGACTTCAGAAGGAAGTTTCGCACCAGATAAAATCTCGCGAGTTTTATTTGCCCACTTCATGATCTCCATGTTAAAGGGAAGGGGCAAATCCTCACCATCATAGTTGACCTATATCATGGTTAAACAATATTATAACAACCTAAGATGTCTAAGATGTACTAATAATCATGCAGGACATCGAATGAAGAGAAATACTTGTAACTGTCAAAAGCATTACAGTAACTACACAGCCTTCCTACAAATAAACCTTCGTAATGCCAGTTTCCCTGTTATCCTTTCACAGAAACAAAGACTAAACAGTTTTCTTTAAACACTAATCACAGAGGAATCAGTTTTAAACCCGGGGGGGGGGGGGGATCTCATAGGGATGGCTGTGTTTTTCTATTACAAGTTGTTCACAAAAATTAATATGATTAGTAAACTGAACAATCATAACATACTCCAGACCCTAAAGTTTAGAAAATAATATATTCAAGTTCATGAAAGATATGGAAAGAACTGAAGTTCAAATGCTGTACAAGATAAAGCAGACAACTCACTTTGTTATTTGCAAGAGATTCCTTTATAATCTCAATACTATCTTCTGGATGATGAGACTCCAGAATAACACGAGGTTTCCCATCAGAATCATGCTTCCTATCAGAATCATGCTTCTCACGCCACAGTTCTAGAGCTGGGGTGTTCTCCCAGTGAAAATCAGGGCAACCCATAAGTTCATATAGAGATGGACATTCAACCAGCTGTAACATTGTAAGAAGCTAATCAATAATCAATAATATCAAAAATTTCACAGCATCAGAATAAAAGAAAAACAAACGAAAACGAAACATAAGTGAATCAATCACAGAAACAAGGCCAGGTGTATGCCATTGCTTCACTTATTTCATGCAAAGATGAGTTGAAATAACCCAAATAAAACAAAGAACACACCATCCAGCTATCTAGACCCACTAAATCCCGAACACAATCATGCAGTTGATTATTCGTAAGTTGTCATAGTAACTGATTATTGACTAACGAGTTATGGACAATATTTATAAGCCAAAACCCCTCTTTTTGATATCTTTGTTAGTTTCAACAATTCATATATATATTTGTTTTCAATATCAAAATACATCTCAAGACTGACTCCAAACCCTTTGAGTTGTATATGTCATTTCAAAAAGATCTTATACCATTGTTGCCTATTTCTCACATAGAAACATTGATCGCTTAGCACTTCTACCGTCATACAAACATGATAAAACCCCATATTTTATTTGTATTATTAATTGGTTAAAAAAGTAATAAAAGCTTTATGTTTCCAACAGTTAAATCACATTAGGTAGCTATGCCAACTTAGTTTTTCTTCCAGAAACAACCAATTTGAATCTTGTTTTTCAAACCTCTTTTGTTTAATAACTCAACATTTTTTCTTCCCGATAACAATAACAGATCTGTTTAGAGCAATTGTTCTACTTAAAAGTTTTTCAAAAATAGACCTCTACTTTCTGCATTTAAAACATGAGGAAAATGATTTTGGTCATTGATTTCGTAAATAAATTTACAGTCCAAATCAATCAACCATTTTTTTTTACAATATTCTAGATATTACAGATAATTCTTATACTACAAATTATAACTTGAATGAAAGGAAGTCAAGACTCTAACTTTGAAATCTTCAAACTGAGTCTTATGAAAATATTTTCAGAATATAGTTTACAGAAATTTTGCTGAATGTTATTCTAACACTATATTCAAAAACTAATAGACATAAACATTATCAAACGGATCCATTACATGCTATCTATAGTCATGTCTTTTATATCCACTATCTCATTTATGAACATATTGTCAATATAGATACTATGCCTCACTTGTATAGAATGGTCAACTATGGCAGTATTAACGGTTACACAAAAAAGGGCAGAACTGCTTAGTTTCCTGAAGTTTCGCGTCCAAGACAGCATGTGATAAGTAACAATGATGACTATAAGGGAAAGATGATCCATTAAAAAAATTTGTAATTGAAGATGATTGAAGAGTAAACTCAAATATATATTTAAGAAATGCAAATGACTGATTTCTACCAACTGGTGCATGCTCCATTTTGAAATGAAGAAATTCTGCTCCCATCCCTCAACAAATGACATTCCATTTAAAAAGGTAGAATTGACATATCCAGGTGCACCTGTCAGAAAACGTGGTTCACTATTATGCAGCTGCAAATACAGCTAAAAAAAAACAAAAAATACACCAAGGCAGGTTATGCAAGCTACGACTTTTCAGGTCAAGGGTAAAACAAAGAGAGAACGAAAAAGCAGAGCATAAATAGGGATATATCCATTTTGGCATCCTCCTCCCAAAGAACTGGTAAGCCAGAACCCACAGGACAGCCTAAAATCAACCCTGACCGAAATGAAGGTATATATTTAATAAAAATAAACTGAGAATACTCAAAGCATTATTTTCCAGCCAGATACCCAAAGCCTGCACAATGATCAAGGAGCATAGTTCTAATATCCTTATGGCCATTTTCATCTCTCAAAACATTGAAAATGGAAGAAAAGAAGAGCTCCACATCTTCAGAGGTTTGAACCGGCTTGATTTACTTAACAATGAAAACTAGAGAAAGAAAATAACATAATTAGTATCGGATGGTCCAAATACATCCCAAAGAGTCAGCCGTGAACCATGCAGCACAAGACCCTTTGTTCTTGCCCTGGTCCTTTCCCCTCTCCAAACCCCTCCCAGAGCCTTATGCCTCCTTTATTTGGACGAAAAAATCCAAAATAAATAAATATCAACAAAAAGAAACATAGACTGTGGTGGTTTTGACATCTTAGTCCAGGGCATCACAGTCCCAGAATAAAATGAAACATGAAGAATGCATTCCCAGGTATGCATTCCATGCACTCCCATCCGCACTCTTTTTTTCTCTATGCAAATGTAAACACTAACTTGGAATGCAAAACACTATAGACAATGAAATGAAAAAAATACAAATTTGGAAATAACATACTAACAACAAATAAACATTACTACTACCCACATTAAACGAGCTTTTGGTTTTAGAGCTGCAGCAAAAGCAACCAAATTAATATATGAGTAAGGATCAAGTTGCATTAACTATTCGCCATTGAATAACCTTTTATACTTACTCATCTCTTTTCCAAGCCATATGCAATATCACGACCATGTTCACTTTTTATTTATAAATCATTTAATAACCTCTGCATGACCTTGTTTATGTGCCCAGCAAAAAATTTAGCCTATCAAAATATTATAATATCCCTTTTGGAACTAACAACAGTCCCTAGCTTGACAAATTATATTGAAAAATGTGTGGTATGATTTCATTCAGTATGTTAAATTAAGGCATGAGCAAATATAAGATTAGTTGCTTACCCTGGAATGGAGCGGCAATTGCAATCCAATTCTTAACATATTTCTCAAAAATCTGCAAAACAAAAAGCACAAACTTGTAAACTTTACCCAACAGCGGATACTTTGCATGATGCACGTCTACAAACCACAGGCTAATACATAAATTGAAAGATTGCAGGAAACTGTAGAGACAAATAGAAAAAAAGCTTAAACAAACTTAAGAGGCCTGATGGATTCTTTACATCACTACGCAGGCACATGAAACATTTCACCAAAAGGCCACCCATAGAATGGCTTATGATATTTATCTTCTTCCCTCCTGCAGCATTGTACACTGATTCTAATTTTGCAGCCAACCGATCTAAAGTTTCTGGCAACCTACATGACAATAAGTGGTACAATTGTTAGAGCACCTAATTTAGTTTACTAATCAGGTAAGTACATATTAAAGTAGTTATCCTTGAATAAATGGCCAATCATACCACCAGGGAAACAACGCCAAACAGACACATATTAAGAATAAGCAGTCTGATTAAATTAAATTTTGACGAGACTATAGTTTAGGGCCCCCACGTGAAGATCTTTCTACTGAAGGACCTTAAATTTTGAAATTATTCTAAAGGACCCTAAGACCAAAATTTAAACTGCACAATCTTACTTTTTAAACTGCAAGTTAAAATTTTATCATTCAAGAGTCCTAAAAAATGATTTTCAAATTAAGGTCGCTCAGTTTAAATATCTTTAGCATGGGGCCTTCAGCGGTAATCTTCCCCCTGATTTTGCATTTACATTTTAGTTTTTGCTATGCTTGGCTCACAAGAATAGTGTTACACAGTAAATAAACAAAAAGGGAGTCAGTTACATTTTAGCTACGGCTGCACATGCCCAGCTGCTTGTTCTGACTTAGTTCAGAGGAAATTTAATTAGGATACTTTGGAGGGCCTCGTTTGGTACAATTTTCTTGGGGGAAAGGGTCTCTTAGGAGTAAGGTATTTGGTACAATTTTCTTGGGGGAAAGGGTCTCTTAGGAGTAAGGTATTGTTATGTAATAAATTAAAGAAGAGGGGGTTAGTTAAGGAGTTACCAGTAGTTAGGATTGGTTACTTAATTAGGGTCCAAGATATCAGGTTATACATAGACAGGTCGAGTTAGGTTGTAATCAGCTTTGGAATAATGAAGATTTCAGTTTTGTTTTTCTACTCCCCCCCCCCAATCTATCTTCTCTCTCGGTCGTCTATTTCCATTGATTCCCTCTCCCTCTTTCCTACTTCTACGTCAAATGGTTTCCTAGGAAATCTTCTGCTCATTTATCGCCAAAAAAGGTAAATGATGACATTCACGAGAAAAGAGTAAGCAAATGAATTCATCTAGGGAAGAGCAGCTCAAGCTAAAACGATGGGTCACCAACCAGCAATCAGCATCAACCCATGGAGCTTAAAAGTTTTTGGCGGTGACAAGACTAAAACGTGGAGGCTGACTTACTCTAGGAGAAAGAAACGTGCTAGAGAAGAATAAGGGGCTCAAGGGCTGAGTTTGCTGCTATTTTTCTGATGTTTTCTTTATTTTATTTTTACTGTTCCTGCTTTTTTGATTGGTTGCTTCTGTTGGATGAGAAATAAGTGGGAATACCCCGCTTCAACTTCAGAACAGATTAGGTGTTTCATTTGAATTCTTTTGATTATTCCGTTGAACTATTTTCCTGGATTTTCTCTCTGTAAAACTCTATAAATAGGCACTTTGCCTTAGAAATAAAGCATCAAATATTTTCAGAGAGTAATTTCTTGTGTATGGAGATTCTCCTCAGTCTATTTCTAAGTGAGTGAGATTCTTACCTTACATACAAATAGAAGAATTCATTTTTCCTGCTCTTTATTTTTCTGTGATTATTTTATTCGGTCTCTACCAGGCACCCATCTAAAAAGTAAAATTTTTTTCTTTTTCCAGAAAACTTTTCCAAAAGTAAACTTCCAACAGAACAAGCAGAACCTGGAGAAAGATCATTGATCATTATAGCATATAATCCTCTGCCATACTGTAAAAGGTACGCATCAGAAGAAAAAAAGTAAATGTTTCTTTTATGCCTTTCAAGTAAGGTAACCCTCAAGATCCTGGGGACAAAGTAAAGACCAATTTAATCTGCTCTCTACATTTTCCATAAGCCATTACATGCATCAATTGGGTTTGCATTTGAAAAATCATAATCTCTTCTTCATCTATAATCATAAAGGAAAAGAAGCATAAAGCCCATGGATAAGAGAGCAGAGGTGGCAATCAATGCTTACCGTTTCTGTGCCAAACACAGCAGGATAAAAAATCTAATGTACTTGTATGAAAAGTATTGTTGTAGGGTTTATTAATTGAAAACAATCCAAAAATTTATTCAAGAAATGGATTGCTGAGTAACATTCTCGATCATGCCTCAACAAAGGGAAGGTAATTAAAGATATATTGATTAAATTGGACGTGAGTTTTGCAATGATATGGTACCTGTTACTTTGGCGAAAATCATAACCAAAGCCAAAAAGGGTCTTTCCCTCCTGAAACCCCCATTTAATCATTTCAACGATCATGTCATGGAAATAATAAACACACTCACGTCCAATTACCTGCATCATAAAATTTGTATAGGAACCAAGAATCAAGTGTTATTTCATCTGGATTGTAGGGTGCACAACTAGGTAATAGAATTGCATTGATTCACAGGATTTTTAAGCAAATTAATGCTCATAAATACTAAATTTACCATAAAATGTAAAATTAGTCAACAAAGTGTACTTATATTCTCATTAAATATATATATTGATTCAAAATAAAAAGGTAATTCCGCTGTATGAAATCACCATAAACCAAACTACTGGCACCTGCTGTACATTCTCAGTTTACATGGGCCAAAGCCTTCAGGTATTCATAGATAGATTGTATGGGAAGGGAAAAGAGAAGTATATGCACATGCTTATTTTTATCAGGTGCGTGTGTGCGTGCGTGTGTGTGTGTGTGTGTGTGTGTGAGAGAGAGAGAAAGAGAGAGAGAGAGAGAGGAATGACTGCAGAGAAGTACAAACTTCATTGAACCATATAATAAAAAACATAAGCAGCTTGGAATACCATTTGTCCTAGTGTCCAAAAAAGCTTCCACTAAACTTCCTCATGGATCAAGAAGGGTAACGTAAAACATAGAACAAAAGGAATAAACGCTTCTTCATTTTGTCCCGAGAACTAAGCATACCATATCAGGGTCCAAAACATCAATTGCATATAGTCCATATCTGTCTTCCGGAACAGTAACACTGGTGTTTGAGTCCATAGAAACAGTTTTACCTGGTTCCAACAGAAATTATTAGTGTTCAGCCTTCTAAATTTTAAGTTCTTGTTGCACCACCTTCACTTCTACCATATAAACAACCAAATGATTATAATCCCCATGTTTTCATTTTGTAATTTACTAGTTTAGTAGTATCATATAAATTAAAAAAGTATTAATCATATTCATTAATATTTTTTACACTAATACAGCCCGTTGAATATTAATGGCTTTCATTAATATAAAAGGAGGGAACGCAAACGAAGTTACATGAACAACTTCTGGAACTATAACATTATAGTTTATGTAAACAAGCATAAGCAAACATGGATGAGGAAAGCTGAGAAGGAGACTAGTCTAATTTTACCTGCACTTCGTTTGCAATAAGATTAAATGAACCTTTTTTGCGAGAAGTTGTTTCTTTGGCAAAAAAAAAAAAATCAATAAAGCAGTTAAGTGCGAAACGAACTTCACTCAGCAAATGAAGTCACATATAGAGTTCTTATAAAAGCTTAATTGTTTTTCCCCGGGCCAGCTTACAAAAGCTTAATTAAAAGAACAAACGACTCTTCAAATGGATAAGAAACACTTTCAAACTTAATTAACACAATTTAGTTACCGGTAGCAGGATCAAAACGAGACCATAGCTTTGTCCGGAATGTATAATCAGCGGCGAGAATCCGAACCCAAACCCTTTCTTCTTTACCATTCTCATCATCTACAGCCTTAAGAATCGAACCAGCAATACCAGGCACCAACAGAACAGGGTCGAGATTGGGATTCACGTAAGGCTGGGGCTGCTTGATGAGCTTCAACCACAGTTCCACCGATTGCAAGATATCTTCCAACAGCATAGCCATTGCGAGATGAAAAATCTAGCAATCAAACAACGTCAGGATCGCAAAAGTGCGACCGAATTCAGAATTTTCTCGAATGGATGAATAATTTTAAAACCGAATTGCAGAATCAACAGGCAATAGGTGGAACAAAATGGAAGATGATCAAATTAGGGTTTGGATTTGGGGAAGATGTGGCGTGAGATGATGAAGGTGAGTGAGAAGATGCCAGGACTCGTGTCCAAGGCGACAACCTACTACAGTTAAAAAATGGAGACCAGAAATAGTGACGTAAAGATTACGGTCCCCTGACTTTTTCAGTTTAAATACAATATAGTAATAATTAAAATAAATTAAATATTGACTTTTCCTTTATCCAAAAACAAATGTTGACTCATTTTTTGACAAAAACAAAAAAATAAAATAAGCAAAATCAATGTGAGCAACCAAGAAAAGAATTTAATCATTAAAAAAATTTCATAACAAATGGCATCATATAATAACAAATTTTGGTGCCAAAAAAAGAAAACAATTAGTCCGGCTCCCTTGCGGGCGAGGCTCTTTGGTAAAAGTCTGTGTGATAATTATATATTTTTCCTAAGACTAATAATAGGAAGCAAATATGAAAGAACTTTAAACAAAGACAAATAAAAAATATTGTACACTGTGACTTCAATCATCAATCCATACGTGGAGAAAATTACATCATGGACTACAAATCTAAAAGTATGCAAAATATTTAAGGGAAAATAGAAAAAATTTCTTATAATCATCAGGTCAAATTCTTTAATTACAATTTGCCTTGCGTCTTTTTTTTTTTTTAGGATTACAACAGAATATGATTATAATTGAAGAACTTGATATAATGATTATAAAAAAATTGACTTAAATATTATCTAACATTTAATAATATCTGTTGGGATTTTCGATTATTGAAATATAATTTTTTATTTAACATAACATTCGATGCAGTTTCTACCATCTCATTATCTTGAATATGTTCTTCTTCAAAACAAATAAAAACATAAGTGTTTTGTAACACTTATAGAGTGCGCAGCTCACAAAAAAAATTTATTTCAAATTATAAATGTTTGTATGCTTGGTTCTATTTGAATTTAGATTATAAAAAAATTCAACCAATCCAATCAATTGAGACAAAAAATATATACTTCTTTTCCATTTAATTCAATTAAGTGATTGTTGCTGGTCTAGGAAACAAAAATTACAAGACAAGTTCAAGGTAAATTGGGTCTCAGAACTTATTAGGACAAGGACATACCAGAAATTATCATACCAGAAGTTAAGGTGGAGGTGCATTTCTAGAAGAAGCTTGGGCATCAATACAATTTCACATGGGCCTCTCACTGCAATGGATCCGAGTCTTTCTTCTTCTTTTTTCAGATTTAGAAAGCTGATTCATAGCAGTTTAATGTTGGTTCTGTTTGTCAACAAAAGTTGATCTTGCTGTTAAGTAATTAGCTCATTATCCATTAGGTTATATATTTAAATCTCGCTGTCAATGTAAGGGTTTTGTTGGTCAGACAATCTATAAATATCTCTATTACTGTATAAAAAGGATTGGTTTTTTGTCTTATTGGTTTTTGACTTAATTCTCTTTTTATTAAATACTCTTCTGGTTCTATTCGTAAATTAGAAGGAGAAGATTTTTTTTGTCCTATTTATAAGTTGTAAATTATATTTTTTACATTAAAACAATTTTATCATTTACTTATTATTGTGTGACTATTATTTTCTTGAATATATATATACACACATTAAATATTAGGACAAAGTTAATAAGATTTAGATTATATTTGGATTGAGGGAAAAGTTGGAGAATAGGGGGAAGGAATAGTCTAGCAAGGATAATAAAGAAGTTTAGTATTTTAGGGATTTTTTTTCCTCCTAATATTGTTTCATCCTTAATTTTCTTCCCATTGAAAGTAAGGTTAGGATTTTCTTTATTTTGGTGAAATAGGCTGAAAATTACTTTATAAATAAAACAAGAGAAGTAAGTTAAGTTGTGGTTCGATTTGAATAATAAGCCATCTTTTTCACTGTGACATCGTGGTGGTGTTATTTTGGTGTTTCACATGTGGACAATATTTAGATGATTGGATGAGGATTTTTTATTTTTTTTAATTCAATAAATAAAATAATATTTTCCAGGCCATAAAACTAATTATTATTGTTATCTTTTTCTTAAAAAAATAAATTGATTGTTATAGTTCTGTGTGATCCAAATTTAAATATTTACTAAATTTTTAATATAATTAAATATCATGATTAAAAAAATCGACAAAACTTTATTTAAATATTCAAATTTGACAGAAAATGAAGTTTGATTAAATTATTAAATCTAAAATATTATTGTGAAATACATAAGCCATTCAAAAAAAATTTTGATGTTCAGTCAAAAAAAATTTCATCCAAATTAATTAATAAAATTATTTTGTGGGTTTACAAAACTGTTGTTGGCCACCATATTAAATTTCAAAGTAAATGCGCACATTTTTTTTAAAAAAAGAATAATAAGAGAATTAATCATTTATGGGTATTAGTCATTTGTAGACATAAAAGTTTGACATATAAATATAATTAAGAAAATATTTAATTCTTTATTTGAGATTTTTTCTTTGTAATTCTGCCAATAACACTGATATATTTAATCACGCATTACACCCAAGTATAAATATTTTAATGAAAGTTCAAATAATGCAACATTGATAAGATAATTCATCTCAAATTCAAGTGCTTTGATGCATGCACCTACGGCTATCAATATCTCAATATACTAACTTTAGTCATTAATATAATAGCTAGATGAATAATTAATTTTGGATATTAAAAAATTAGTAAAGTTATAGTAATTTGTAACAAATGTGAAATAATCTTTATAGAGCTAATTAACTTCACAAGACATGTTATATAATGCCATGTGAACTTAATTGAGATGAGAAAAAGGTGTTAGAACATATTATAAGGTTACTGGGTGAAACATCCTTTCTTAAACCCTTTTAATATGCATCTAGAAGCATTATGATTCCAATAGATTATAAAATAAACCTGTAGATTGAAGTTTGGGAGAATTATAATTAAGTCTCATAGAAGGAAAAAAATTACAAAACAAGTCCCAAAGATTGTCATTCTCCACTGTAGGACTTGTCATTACAGACGACTTAGGTTGTTATTGGGACTTTCTAATAATTATTTCTCTTCTGTGAAATTTGATTGTAATTCTTCCTTGAAGTTTTGAAATTTGATTCTTGAGTTACTATTCACTAGTAAATTCTAGATTTTTTTGTCGAACTTTGAAAATTTATAACTAACTATAGAAAAATCGCAGTAAGGTGATCTAAGTCTTATTTGAAGCTCCTTCAATTCTATGAGAAAAAAATATAAATCTAGCATTTGACCTTCTCAATTTATACAATTAATTTGTGAAAGTTTACTATTCATTTGCTAAAAACTGTATTTTTCAGTTTCTCTGCCCTAATTTTGAGCAATTATAACTCTTAGCACACATATTCATTTTAAGTAATCTACCAGTTGTTGTAAAGCTCAAAATGTATACTTTAAGCATGTCAAATTTTATGGGCAGATTCCATCTTTTACCTCACTTATACTCTGTCACAAATTCATGACTCATTTAGGAATAAATCATCTCTCCTTACTTGCGTTAATAATTCATAATTATACATTTCTTGGCATGCAATGATTCCAACATACCCTTAATCATTTCCATGCATCATTAAGTCCATTCACACATGCCAATATCATTATTCGTCATTACATTACATTATAGGCATGTTCATGCATACATTAACATCTACAAGAAATATTACATTACAATACATAAACACATTTCTCCCGTCTCTTCTCTTTTTTCTTTGATCTTCATGAATCCATTCCTCTTCTATAGGCATAATACCTATTATGGTTGGTTAAAGGAGGGTGAGGTTCAGGAGAATCTTAGTAGCAAACATTATCATGATGTATGTAAGATAGATGCAAGTATATGACATGCTCGATTAAACATATTTTCACATTTATAAAATGTCATGCAAATATGCTCAACATTTCAAACACACATGACCATGGATTAAACAAGAAGTACAGTAACATTTAACCATTCATCCTTTCATTAATATCGAACAACATCAATATACAAGCATACACATCAAGTATACAAATAGGTAAGTTCGCTACCTTATGTCTTTAAATTGTCTCTTTGCACTACTACATAAAAGACATTTAATGGCGGTTAAAATGAGCTTTTCATGATGATTTTGAGAGCAATGTTTATGCCATTGACCTAAAATATAGAGGATTTCATGGCAGTTTAACAACCACCGTGGTATATGACCACAGTGAAAAGTTTTTCTTTTTTTTAGCTTATCTTTCATCCTATTGATCAGGATAGAACTAGGGAACAAAGCCGCAAAGGAAGGGGGTTTGAGAATCAATTAACCAATAACCTATTAATAATGGAAAGCATTCTGACAGAGCAAACGTAGATTCTTTCCTTGCCATATAGCACCACTTAACTTCACTTTCAACCACTATATCGAAACCACTAATAAGACTTAATAAAGATAAAATCAAAGACTTAGATCTGATAAAATTCAAGAATTTTAGGCTATCAAACTCTAATCTACAAAATAAGGGAGAGCGCAATCGGGTCTATTCAAGCTTTCAAGTATCAAAGTATGTTTAAGGAAGGAGAGGAACAAAAATCAGATCTATTTAAACTCAAAACAAACATCATATTTTTAATCAAAGAAAACAACCAAACTATGAAAACTATGAAACCCATAGAAAGCATGGAGGAGAAAGGGCAAAAAACTCACAAATAAGAATGAAGAGGATGACGTGACGACGACGACGATAGTAATAGCAATAGCAATGGTGATGGAAGAACATGGCGGAGATAATAGAAGCAAAGGATAAATGCCGGCAAATGTAAGAAGAGGGAGAAAATCGAGTGGGGATGCTAACGGGGGACCATGAACTCTAACTGTGAAAAATGAAAACTATTGCGCGATGGGTAGAGGCTTAAAATTCTGTTAGATTTTTTAAGGCGGTTTTTTAAAAAACCAAAAAAAAAACTACCGTAAAAAAGATTTTCAGTGTTTTTTTTTTTAAAAACCGCCGTCAAAAGAACTTTTCACATTGGTTTTCTTGATAACCGCCTTGAAAAGTAAAATTTACTTTCCTATAATTATAAAAATGCCACTATCATTTTTTTACAGTGTTTTTTCTAATGACTACCGTAAATTAGTATTATGAAAGCTCTTTTTTGTAGTAGTGTTGCTTCCTCTTGCTCTCTTTGCTTCCGATCATCAAGATTGTTTGATCAACCTTCCAATTTCTCCCTAGCAAGATACACTACTCTTTGTTTTCCCAGTTAACTATGTAAATTAAAGTCACACTTCTTCAAAAAGTTGAGCCACTACTATTGAATTATGCGAAGCATCAAATCCTAACCCAAGAAACACTTGTGTAACAAGAACAGGCATGAGTAATTAGTAATGTTCAACTAGGTAAAGAGAGTTATATGATACTCTTCTTCAATCTTCTTTTTTACATAATTGATTAACTAGGTAAAGTCAAAGTCACTCTTCGTCAATTGACTTGAGCTTGTATTATATTCGGATACTCTTCATTATTCACACACACACACACACACACACACACAACTTTAATTTTTGTTCTTTTCTACGACTCACCCTTGTAAAGAGAGTAGATAGTCGTCACCCTTGTTCTCTACATCATCGGAGAGAGGAATTTAGCACGCTAGGCTAGGGTTTTTCAAATAATACATATAGATTTGATTTGTGTTTGATTAGAGGCAAGCTCTATTATATATAATGTCTAATCAAAAGAATTATGCGCCAGGAATCCATAGGAAAAACTCTTACCTTATGTTTGGTATGAGAGGATTTGAAAGGAGGAGAGAGGAGAAAAAATTTTAATGAGCTTAATTTAAAAAATTGCATAAATTGAGTTATACAATTAACTATCAACTAACTATATTCTTGAAAACTTGTCCAGTTGTTTAAAAACTAGTCAGGTGTGACACTATGACATCTGAATAGATTCAATTAATCATATTTGAATAATATTTTGATTGAGATTTGGGTATATTAAATTAAATGAGGAGTATCATTACTAAATGAAATTTCAGTTGAAGGCTCAAATAAAGAAATTAATAATTTATTTTGAATTTGAATAATATCTTAATTAGAATTTAAATATATTTAATTAAATGAAATGTATCATAATTAAATAGTACATCAATTGAGGGCTTAAATGGAGAAATAATTAATTAATTTTAAGTTTTCATATGTTCCTCCTAATTTCTGAATCTCTAATTCAAATCTCATTTGAATGAATAAAAAAAAAATCACACTTCTATAAGAAGTGAATCTCGAGGGCTTAAATGGAGAAATAATTAATTAATTTTAAGTTTTCATATGTTCCTCCTAATTTCTGAATCTCTAATTCGAATCTCATTTGAATGAATAAAAAAAAATCACACTTCTATAAGAAGTGAATCTTGAGATACCTTAGATAATACAATTTATTGGAATTTAAAATTTAACCAAATTTAATCAAATTTCTAGTTTTGATAAAGAAAAGATGTAAGTAATCCGTAATCTTTTGCGAGGCGTCGGTTATCTTACATTTCTTTCATTGTAACTAATCAACCGAAGGCCTTGGCACATTAATAAATTTTCTAACGTTTACAATACCTTTTGTCTCTTTGCTTATGTATTCTTGTCTTCTCCTCATCCCTTATCTTCATCAGAAGCTTGCAGAGATGGCACCATGTTGGCTTGAGGCAGTACATGTCCCATTAATGCAGGCAAGGTACGTACGTAGATGATAAGCTCCTGGTCTTTAATTGTGTTAATTGATTAGTCTGTTTCAGATCAATTGTACTGGTAAAAGGAGGGGGGGGGAAGGAAGACGGCCCTGCAAATATATAAATAAATACACACATATACTTCTTGTAAAGATGATTGGGATAAAATACAATAGGAAATAAGCCCAAATCAAATTTGGTGTGAGCATAGTGCTTAAGAGACTCTCGTCCCTTAAGCAACTAGTTAGAGGTTTGAATCTGAAATCTTATATAAATAGAACAAACATAGTTAGAATGAAAAGGATATTCCTGTTGGTTCTACAAAAAAACATTTATGAAATTTGCATTATATCCCTCTTGTGTAAAATATGAGTATTAATTAAACAACTAAATCACACAATTTAAAAAAGTTAAAATTAGTTCAAGACAATAAATATGTAAAATATGTAATTTATTTTCCTAAAATACCTTTATCTATGGAGAGGGCAAGTGGGAAAGAGAAAGACTGAAAAAAGATATGAGAGAGAATAAGCAAATAAAAGAGATGAAAAAGATATATATATAATTAATTAATTAAGGGTAAAAATGAAAAAAAAAAATGCATCAAATGATGATACAAATCCAAATTGTATCTTATGAAAAAACAAACCACACTCTTTTAAAGATTTGATCCTTATATTTTGAACCAAAGTAAATTCTCATCATTCCCAGTTTTGAAATGACGCAACTCATTTCTTAAACTTGATGTAATAATATAGGGAAAAACATGTATCTGATTTGAACTTAAATCCCAACAATGTCTCTAAGAAGAAGGCCAATTTATGTGGTTGCTTGAATTTCATCTTTGAGAAATCATATATGAGCTCACCAGCTCTCTGACAAGTCTAAACAAAACAATTATATATATAGGGTCGTATATATTAGTTTAAGCAAGATGCAAACTAATGGACTATGGAAGTATATTTGTTTGACAAAAAAGACAAGTATTATTTGAAGCTCTTTTTCCTTTTAAAACCCTACCTGACTTTGAAGTTGTTTCCTGCTTCACTGTGGATGAACATCACTTTAAAAGATTATATCTAACCATCAATTTGGTCGAAATCCAAATTAAAACCTAAAGGACAAAAATTAATAATAATATTCAAAAGTCTTTATGTACCAATTAATGAGTCAGCTAATAATTAATGATGATGTTTAATAGAATAGCAAATATTGGATACTTGTTGTGGTCCTTATTATAAACACCTACTAAAAACTTTGCATGTATTAATAAAGTTGAAATTAGTAATTTCTCTAAAATATTAAAATTTTCTTCAATAGAAGTCAATATAGTCAGAAGAGTTTGGTTAGTTAGGAAGTTATATAATTAGTTAGTAGTATGTCTACTGATTTTCAAGCAATAACTATATAACGCCAATGCCAAACTCCTAGAACAACTCTAAAAATTAATAAGTTGGTTGACCATATTTGCCTAAAACACATATAACACACAATATATTGAAAAAATAAATTTTATTTTTTGTCACTATGACAGATATATAATTGCGGTTTTAACTTTGTTCTCCGCAGAATTTTCTTAAAATAATCTAGTGGTCATCATTCTAAAAGTGTTTTTTAGTATTATGACCCAAAGTTTTTTTTTTCCTCCGAAAAATAACAAAATATACTGAACCTGAGTTCTTATGAAATATACGTTGAAATGACGGATGAAGAGATAAATTATTAGAAAATAAACTAATTAATCTTTAGAAAAATAGAATTACATACAGAGGATTAAAATAATGCTTTATTTTTCCAATCAAAATGCATGCAAGCTGGCCTAAACCCAAAATTAAGGGCAAAAGTAAGAACAAAAGCAGAAAGAACTGGCTTTGATTTAGGCTATTGTTTTTGTGTGCGTGTGCGTGTGTGTGTGAGAGAGAGAGAGAGGATATTGAATTATTGGACCACATCAACATGTGTATACTATAAACGTTGCTTCTTTATGTTTCAGAATTCAGATTCATCATTCATGTGACTCACAATAAATGTTCCCAAAAGAAGCAAAATAAACGTATTCTGCCCGTTTCATAATATTTAGGAGTATCTTTTTAGGAGGAAAAAATTGTTTCCTATTATAGTATAGGTCCTTTATATATATTCTCAATTTCAAAGCAACATCTAATATTATTTTTTTTATTTCACCCTTAAAGTAAAATTAAATATCCTTCGAGGCTTGATAAATTATACAGTTAGAAATATATTTGAGGGGTAAATTATGTAAAGTATATCATATTTGTACATATTTATTAATTTGTGTGCAATATGCAAAATGATGATAAGTACTCTTCTGTTGTAAAAAAAAAAAAAAAAAGGATAAGTACTTATCTGGTTCTCATCATTAGTCACTTCCAACATATTTTACCGAAATTAAGAAAAACTTTAAATTTTATTAATTTATTTTAAAATTTAATAACTTTTCGAATTTATCTTTATTTAATAACAAATAAACATTTCAAGAAAATAACAATTTACACAATGACAGATGGAGGGTAAAATCATTAAAAAAACAAATGAAGATTAAACTGTGTATTCAAGTGAAAAAATTAATGATATAACTTATAAATATAATAAAAGAACAAATCTTATTTCAATGCTTTATGAATAAGATTGGAAGAGTACAATGAAAGGAAGGGAGTGGATGAAATGGAAACAAGTCAGTATTTATTGCCCTCAAAAACATTAAATAATATTAATAAATAAGAAATTACTGTATTATTTTTTCCAAGACAGAAACACTTCCAAATTCACCTAACACGTGCACATGTACAGACAAATCGGTTTGCAGCCCTGGAATCTTCAATATAACAACTGCCCTCTAACTTTGTCTTACACACACACATACACACACATTTTCAAATTTCCATCGTTAATTATATATTCCAATCTCTCTCTATACATCTATAAAAATCTCAATCTCTTGATTAATTTGTTAAAGTCATCCAAAGGTAACAAATTAAATTAAATTAAAATTGACCTTTCCAACATATAAATGTGAGTAAGATTGTTATTGATTGGCCAAAAAAAGAAGTAAATTTGTTATTATATTGCCCACATGGATATCTAATATATAAAAAATATTAAGGAAGGAGAAGAATAAAATATGAAAGTGTGAAAGATTAATATATACCTGAAATAATTAATGGATTCAGGGCTTGAGAACAATCCCAGAGAACTCAGAAAGTTGAGAAATGGATCTGTCGGTATTTGAGTGATTGAAGCTGCAAGATGACCTGATAGAACCTCATCGGTCTCAATAATTACCAGCTGGTTTGATTTGTTCTTTAGAGGTTTTATTAGGATTTAATTCATTCTAATTAATTCTGTGAAATTAGCTTGCCTCTCAATGGAGATCACTTCAAAGGGCCAAAAAACAAAAAAGTCATTCGGTTTGTGGTTATGGAGAAAGAAGATGTGGATGTAGTATTTTTCCTGAATTATTTTAATTAAAGATTAGAGATATATCACCAGAACTATTTCTTAGTTTAATTTATTTCGTTAAGTTTCTTTAATTATCTTTTCTTCTTCATAATAACAAATGACTTATTAAAATCCTTCCAAATATTTTGAATTACTGTGTCCTCCTCTTCTTGAAGTTATACCCTTCCCAGTAATCTCAATGAAAAATATAATTTCAGTGAATCTAAAATCGATTAATTAACCCTCAAAATTCCCCCTCTCCCCCCTTCTCAAAGAAAAAAGAAAAGAACCAAATCTAGGTTATTAACGAGATCTATACATAACCCTTTTCGTTATACAACAAGAATTGCTCATTTATTCTCAGAAATCAATGGCCAAATTAATCTCTAGACTGAATCAAGACTAATACAAACTCTAAAATCCACCAGTGGAACGAATCTTCACTATATATATACTGATTGATGTATGTAGACAAGAGGTATGTTCTATATATATAAATATAGAAGTAGTGTGGTTGGTTAATTACCAGATCATGCTGGCAGCTTCAAGCTCTCAGACCAACAACTTGAGAATTGAGAGAAGAATATCACCATATTCATCAGCAAGACGAAGAATTCTAAGTTTCGGGGAGATTGAGGAAATGAAATCTAGGGCGAAACACAGACACAGAGGTGAGGGATGATGAGAGAGAAGGAAGAAACATGGAAATTGAACAAAAGGGCCTCTCGTAATTATCTCTGATCTGTTTCCTCTGGGCGATGATGATGGATCCATAAGAAGGCTTTTTATTTTGTGACACTGTGCCATAGAGAGAGAGAGAGAGTTGGTATTTAATGGAGGGTTTTGGTCCTTCCCTTCCCTTACAGCTATCTTGACACTGACTCCTTCTCTCTCTCCCACATTCTCTCTCTCATACATATACCCAAATACAAACACCTACACACAAGCACAGATTGGAATCCGTAGGTTTTAACATTGTTAAATTTATTATCCTTGTTACGTAAGCTGCTTAATTAATTTGGATACGTACGTTAAGGAAATTTGATAAATTATACCATCAAGGGTTGATACAATTTTTTCTTCCTCAAATTTTAAATTCATGATTTTAGCTCCTGGGATTTAGAAGTTCTTAAAATGTTAGTTCTATAGCGGTGTCAAAATTATATTAACCCATTATTTAATTATAACAAACATGACTTGATCTTCCTAAAATACTCTTATATAACATTATATAACATTAGATTATATATCGGTTTATAAGTTAAGTAAATTAATTTGAAGAAAAATTATACATGTTAGAAATAAAATGAAGAGAGGCTTTATATCTAGAATCAATTGCCAACTTCTTTACTAGCTTATAAAATCAAGACTGAAGTATAGCATGGACAGTAACAAAATAAAATGGTTTGAACTCTGCAGATGATATACATATACTCATCCGGTCTTTAATATAAAACATAATCAACTAATTTGAGTAGATGGAGGATGTTAGTTAAATTGGTTAATATGATATGTTTTTTCTCTCTAAAATATCCTAACCATTTTTCATAATTCCCTTCCTTCCTTTCTTACGCGATTATTGTTGAGGGAATATTAATAAGGTTAATTCAGAAAAAAATTGATAAATATGTAAAATATGTCTTATATATAAAACCAACGACAACTCTCAAATTAGGTCCTACATTAAAGACTACAGGAGTATATATTAATATAAAGTTAATGTAATTTAAAGTTTTTTTTAGTTCATGTAAAACATTTGAAATGCCTGATAAACAGGAATATATGAGTAAAAGTTATGGGGAAAATGTTGCCTAAATGACCTCCATAATCTTTATTAGATAATTTTGAAGAAACGAGAGTGTCAAAGAAAGTAATAAATGATAGGATAACTATAGTTAATGAAATGACTTTGACAAAAAATGTTAAAAAGATTTTTAAAAAATTCCCTCCAGTTTTAAATAATGTGAGACCTAGTTAAGAGGGTTTGCTTTAGTCCTAGCTTTTAATCCACTATATCTCCCAAACTTGTATTTTTTTCCCCCAACAATTCTTATTTTTTTCCTCATATAAAAGGGTTTTAAATCAATAAAAGGAGTTTGTAATACAAATGATTAAGAATGATATTTTAGAAAAACATAGACTCATTTTTTTACATATTTGGCTTAAATAAATTTCTTAATTTTTATAAATAATTATTTAACTCTTTTTTTTTTTGGCCAACTATTTAACTCTTATATAGGATTAGATGAAGTATAAACTTTTAAGAATATATTAACATAATAATGAAAGTTTACTGCAGAATATACTATTAAATTTGCAAAATCATTGAAACAATATCTTTAGATTAAAATAATTCTTTACCACATGGCGCTGTTGAGTAAGAACCACAATATGTCTTTCTTTTTGTCACAAAAATAACAGCTGTGTCCATTGAGTTGATTATTTGAGCAACAAAAAAAAAAAAGACTTGATTATTCGTCTAGTTTAACAACTTCTAAACATAAACAATTCAAACACAATTAAAAATAGAGCGTCAATTATTATTAAAAAAAAAAAATAGAGCGTCAACACTCAACTATAGAAAATTTAAATGGATTATCAATTAATAGTTATTGAACATGGCAAGTCAAAATGTTTTTTTTTTTCAATAATTACTTTATAGTAGCTAACAATTACTATAAATTATAAACCCTGGGCCCACCAAAATAAAAACACAAAATTTATTGCCTCTCATTTGGTACAACTGTCATATGCATAATGTCTACTAAAAATTTAAAACATAGAGGCAAGACATGGTCCTCATCAACCATAGAAGCGTCACTGTTCACTAAAAAGCTTCACACACACTTTTGGCTTTTTCTTATATTACACCTATTTGATTTAATTTAATCTTACCCCAAACATCTATTAAAGAACATGTCCCCATGTGATTTGAGACTACTCAGCCCTTTATACAGCCAATTAATTTAATTATCTCCTAGTAATCAATATTCAAACATTATTAAGAAAAGAACTGGTTATACTAATTCAAGTTTTGGTGCAAGCATTGTAAGCTCTCATCATTTAAGTAAGTAGTTGAAAATTCAAATCCTAACACTTACGCATGCACATAACAACCTACTGTTCTAGTTCTATTTATAAGACATTTTTATTATATTTCACTGGAACAAAAAAACTTGAAATCTCACTAGTCTAAAAATTAGTAACTTTTCAACTTTACCCCTATTTAATATATGTTCTTTACTTTAATTGCTTGTTCTCATGAATAATAAATGAATAGTACAATTGTATATTTATGTGAAATCCAGAGGAGTAAGGAGGAGGGATTTACTTTTTTCTCTTAGCATATAGCTTGTGAAAAACTAGTTTCTGCTGTCTTAAAACCTAGTTACAACACATTCAAATCTTAAAAATGGAGAATCACTAATGAAAATTTTTACACTCATGAGTCTAACTTGACTCAAATTGAATTAGTTAGACCTAGTGATATGATTAAAAATAGTGACTGAACAGAGCGTGTGTGCGTGCATATAACAACACCAAATAATGACTATATGTATATAACTAAAAAAGAAGAACAAAGGGAGAAAACAAAGGAAGGAAAGTAGGGCAAGCAGGTTGGTGAGAAATCAGGTGTGTCCTGCAAATTTTGTCTTAAGCTTTGGAGCATTTATTTGACAAACAATGACATATGCAGTCACACATCTAAATGAATGGAAGAAAAAGGACCACACAAATATATACATATATATATATATATATATAATATGCACCTTTATTATTTATTAGAGGGTTCATCATGTGTGTGTAGGCTACTAGTGGATAAGAATCACATGGCTTTGCTTTTGTAATTCAGCTCAATAATCTCTCTTGAATCTTCCACTGATTAAGGTCCCTTTGTGTAATGTGGTGGTTGCGAATATAACCCTTGTTTAAATGTTGTTCCCTCACCTTTATTACCAAACACATTAATTAATTATATAATACTACCTCCGGTCTTAATTATAAGACTTTGTTTATAGACTATAAATGATGTTTTATAATTAGAACCAAAGGTAGTACCTCATGTCCTTAATTACTATAAGAACTAGATAACTAACTTGGAGAGATTAAGAAAATTGATTAAATTGGTTAATTGTAACAAATGTGTGTGTGTGTGTTTTTTTTTAAATTATCCTATTTAATCATGTGCATTGATATTATTCTTTGGCAATAACCCTTACAATTAATAGGGATATTTTAGAGAAAACATTATAGATTTGTGTGACAAAGTTGCTTGAGGTCTTATATTTATGACCAAATACAACCTTCTAATCAACTCTTATATTAAGGACTGATGGTAGTATATATAGGGTTAATTGTAGTTTTCAATCACCATTTGTTATGGTTATATGAATTAAATGACTGCATCTATGATAATATATTCATAAAAAAGATAGAAACATAGTTTTTTAAACATATATATGATTGAAAAAAAATAAAATCTGATTCAGTAGGGCTTCTCTTTTTTTTATTTTCCATGTCCCTGGTCCCACTTTGAGCCTCTGATTATATATATATACTCCCTTATGATAAGATTTTTCTGATGCCTATTGCTTTTCCCCTCAATATGGATCATCTCCCGGATTAGGGTAAAGATACATAAAAACCCTAGTTTAGCCACCCCTCCCCCCAACAAATTACCAAACTCATTAGGGTTTCTTGGTTTTGAATCCTCTACTCATTTTCCCCCCTTTTCCCTTCTCCTCATTTTCATCCTCACCCTTAAATTATATTTAATATTTTATAAAACCATTTTTCTATTTTTATATACTCTACCGTTGTAAACTGTCTAGATGAAGTTTAAACTATTATTTTTTATTTAATAATATAATGTAATTCTGTAATATATTAAATTCCAGCTGTTCAATTTTTAATTTAGAGATGGGGATGAGATGAGGAGAAGATCAAAAAAGGACAGGAAGGATGAGGAGATGATCCAGATCCAAGGTTCCCCTGTAGCTTGTTTTCATAGTTAATTGGAAAAAAAAAAAACCGCAAACACACATAAATATATAATTGTTTGATTTTATATAATGAGCATCCTTTTTTTGCCTTAACTTTCTACTAGCATTTCTCTGAATTAATGTTGAAAAGTATTCAGTTTATTGCAGATACTTCCCTTTTGTTTTCTGTATGTGGTCCTACTTTGGGCATTATTTGATCAAACGCATTAATTAATTCCTTAATTGATGCGATGTTTCTTATATATTCTGTTCTGTTCCTTTTTCCCTGTTTTATTAATCTCAAATTTCGATCCCTTGATCATCTCCCTGATTTGGGTAAAGATACATTTTTTAAAAAGTAAAGTTGTGCTGTTTGGCATCATGATTTTTTTTAATCTAGAGGACTGCAAAAACTTTTTAATGGCTAGATGTTTGTGTAGTGTGTGTATAGATAAGTTTTTGAAAATTTATGATACTCAAGCATAAAACACCTCTTTTTATTTAATTTGATTCTTAACTTAATTTGTTACCAGTTTTTTTAAAAAAAGATTTCATTAAAAATTAACTTGAAAAAAATTAAATTTCAACCAAAAAATATTTAATTAAAATGTTATTCCTTTCCCCCCTTCATTTTCTTCATAACGTACTAAAGAAATATTTGAGACTCCAGAGAAGAAGTTTAAGAGACACACATTTAATGATTTGTTCTTATTTTTTGTTTCAATTCAATAGTAGTGACGACCAAGTAGATGTAAAGAATAGTTAAAATTGTTACATTCTAGTTAATTATGATTTATGCCCACTCCTCAAGATGAGAACATTCAAAAACATGAGAAAGATCGAAGGCAATAACATAAAGATTCAAACGCATTCGAACCTCCCATTTATTTATTCACCCATCAGACAGAGAGATAATAAAAACATGACGAACGTTAGCACAACAATAACAAGCTTTATCTTATTAGGTGGGGCTTACTACACGGGTCGCATGATATTATTGTATTTTATCAACAATCAAATTTTTAGATAGATTGTTAATTAAAAGATCTCGTTTAATAATCTTATTAAGTATTCTCTTCGATCTTCCTTAGTCTCTTTTCAAATAACTCCATACTATTTAATCTACATTCCTTAATAGCGTCTGGACTTATTTGTACAAGAAAAGATAAGATTTGAAATAGTTGGAAGAAGGGCATGTGTGGCATCTATGTAAGATAGTATAGGCATAGATGAATTGAAGTAATAAAAAGACAAACAAAATAAAACAAATTGAGTATTTGAAATCGAAGGGAGAATAAGTATATAAAATGATTCTCCCTCAAATCCTAAATATAAGATAGTTTTTAACCACATCGCTATAACAAAAAGGAGTTAATTTCATCGCTTCATTAAAATGATTTTAAAATTAAATAAGTTTTCATATTTATCTCTAATTAATGTCATCCATTTAAAAACCTTAAGAACTTACGCAAAGTGACTTATAACTCTGGGACCCTCCAATGACAGCTTTGTTCACATGCCATTTGCTCTAAGTTGCTGGCGCTGGGTGTTGATATCGATATTCTAACGATATATGAAGGCCACGCCAACTAAATATATCAATAGACACACCTCAGTACAACTACACGCGTGCGCCCACACAGATATATATATATATATATGTATGTATGTTAGTATTTTTTATTTATTTATGTTCAATCATAGATCCCATAGAGTACTCTCCTATGTATATATATGTATGTGTTATTCACTCGACCACATAAAACTATTTTCAATTTTTCTCTTTTAGTGCTTTGAATAATATATTATTTCCTTGAAATAGATTTTTTTAACTAAAATGTACATTTAACTTGATAATAAAGAGTCAACTATCTCCTTTTTAAATGATATGGTTCTTATTATAAGTCACTTGTAAAAAAAAATTTGTTCTTAATATAAATCATTTGTGGGGTATTTGATAATCGTTTTTTAATTTTATCGTTATTTATTATCATTGGAAAGAGAGAAGGAGGAGACAGATGTTGGCATTAAATTAAAAAACATTAAAAAAGCAAAAACAAAATTAAAGAGGCATTAAATTAAATCTATATATCTTTATAAAAAGCATGAACTTTTTTCCAAACCCATATAGATAGACCTAGGGTTGTTGGCAAAGAAAAAAATATCTAGGGTTTAGTTAAATTAAATGGGAGACAATTTGAGGGTGACAAGTTGCAGAAGGGGACAAGAAGGGTTGGGAGGTGCATGGAATGGCTTTGACTTTTTGGAGCTTTGGGAAAACGAACAGAAAGGTGTTGTCTCGTGTGAGCTGCCTCTTGTTGGTACCGCGCGCATGCACCATCATCATCATTCATTATGGAATCTTTCCTTTTTGTATTCAAAACTCACAAAATGACAAAAACCGCATGCAACTCCGATTAACATTATTAAATTGTTTAATTACCAAGTATTCAGGATTTGAATTCACATGTGCCCGTCCGGTACTTAACATAAAAGTTAATTAATAAATTTAAATAGATTAAAAAATTAGTTGATTTAATTATTTATAATAAATATATGTCATTTTTTTAAAATATATTTGCTAATTATGTATATTCACTAAAATTATCATTTAATAAAACATTTAACTTGTGTAACTACTACACAAACTACCTTAAAAAAAATACATATGAGAGACAAAATGAATGTTAAACTATTTTTTATATTAAGAACTAGGGGTAGTATAATATTACTCCTAATATATAAGTCACTTTCAATACGTTTCACTTGAAATTTTAAATTCATTAACTCCACCTTGAAATTTAATATCGTTTTAACATTATCCTTATTAAGTATATATACGCTTTCCAGTCTATAATATAAATCATTTTAACTAATCTATCTATACTAGAAAATGATCATTAATTCATTAAATGTGTTTCAAATTTTTTGTAACTTTAATCATATTAAATAAGGTTGTGAATGAAAGAGAACAATAAAAAGTGTTATATTTAAATATTAATTGCGGGGACGAAATTAACAAATAAGCATTAATTTCTTCTCAAATGACTTATATTATGACTAGGATGGAGTATGCTTTTTAACAAGACAACAATATATACAATAATAAATAATGAAGAGTAATATAGTATATTTAAGAATGATATAGCTTATCAGTAGAACTCCCGTAAAAATATTCTCTCTCTGGACAAAAAATATAATTGATATTATTAAGATATAAATATATAATAGTTTACGGGTTAAATGCATTTTTGCACATGAAGTAGCAATCCTTTAGTACACGTAGGAGTAATGTTCCACCTAATGTTTTAAAAATGGTGCTATGTGGCTCAGATCTAATGGAGTTTTAGACGATGTTAAACCCATAGGTTGAAGCCGTTGCTATTCAAGAGCAAACTTAGTGGCTGGTGGGATTGTTAAGCTTTATTGAAAGCTTCGTGCCCGTCTGATTTTCTTTGTGAACGGTAAGGTCATTTTGTTTGTTTTTGCTTTGGTGGTTTTTTTTTTCTCTGTTTTGTACTGAAGTACTTTCGTTGAGTAATAGAATTGTTACCTTTCTAGCCAAAAAAAAAAAACCACAAAATGGTTTTACGTGCGTGCCTATGTGTAAAAAATCATTAGGTTAAAGGGACATTTCCATCGGATGGGTGTGTGAATGTGAATGTGTTAGTGTGTATAAATAGGACATTCGGGCTGTTTGGGTACCACCCGCGTTAGGTGGTTTTCCCTCTTTGGTCCAAAAAAAAAACAGAGAACATTTCTATCTCAAGGTAATGATAGCAAAGGAGTAAGTGATGACAAACTCATTAATAAAGTTCAACAATGTGGAGCAATCATGTTTATGGTGTCACATGGTATGCTCTAAATGGCGCTATCAATTAGAAATATGTACTGGCATATTATTAATTAGAAAAATATTTATATCAAGTTTTTAAATCATACATAACTATATGTCTCATTTTTAAAATATATGTTTATAACTAAAGTATACTATCTTCAATTCTTCATATAATAACTAGTTTGACATTCAATTTGATCCTAAATATAGGACTCCAATCTATCTTGTTTCTAATATTTATCTATTTTGCCATCAAATAATTCTTATAATAGTTACATATGTTAAGGAGTTACTATTGATGGGTAATTCAAACACATATGATTAGTAAGGGTATTTTAGTGAAGACAATATCTACTTGCTATGAATAACTAACTTAACTATATTTTTAGTTCCCTAAATTAGTTAATTAAGTCTTATATTAAGGGACAAGGATAATAATATTTAAAAAATGGGACACAAGGCTACATGTGATCGGAGAAATTGATATAATAAATAATCATGAACTTGGTGTAAATATTATCCCATTAATTACTATTGACAACCTCGCATCACCTTTAATTGAAACATCTTGCATCATGTTTAAGGTGTCACATGGTTTGCTATCACAACGGTACTATCGATTAGAAATATATACTAGCATATTACTCCTATGGTTCTCAATGTTAGACCTAATTTGAGAGTTGATACTAGTTTTATATGCAAGACATATTTCACATGTTTATTAATTTTTTTTCCCAAATTAACCTTATTGACATTCTCTCAACAGTAATCAAGTATGAGAGGAAGAGAGAGAATTAAAGAAAATGATTAGAGTGTTTTAGAAAGAACATATCATATTAATTAATTTAAATAATATTTTTAATTTAATCAAATTAATTAATTGGGTCTTACATTAAGGATCAAAGGAGTATTAATTACAAAAATACTTTGTTCACGTTACTTATATTTATTATGTCAAATTTTTAAGTCACACATAGCTGTCTGTTCCATTTTTGAAATGTGGTTTACAAATTAAATGATAATACTAGAAGTATTATCAAATACTAAATGTGAACACCTCTTTTACTAATAATAACATTGGTTCGCATATTGTAAGAAAATAGCCCATTTCTGTTAAACCCAACTGTAGTTGATTATCAGCGATGATTTGAAGGCTATAAACAATCTAGCGAGGCCGGGTTAGCGATCCTGTCCTAGATTTATATTAGATGCTCATCAAAACCCAATGCTCATTAGATCTGGACTATTCAGATCTGATCTGGATGGTTCAGATTTATTTTTATTTTTTCAAAAATAATTATTTTAATAAGTATAGGATAAAAATAAAAATAATTTCTTAACTATCGTTCTTTAAAAATATAATTTTTTATATTTGGGGACCCATCCTGTCCATTGCCAAGCCTGGCAAATTGAGCTGGTTGTGTTGGCTATTTGGGCTAGGCCTTTTTCGGCCTTTTTTGGGGCTAATTGTTGTGCTTGGCATAATCGGTGATTTAACGTTCAATATTATTCATATTACTATCAATTATCAATAAAATATTTTTACCAAAGATATTAAATATTAATATAAGAATGGAGTGGACCCATAAGAGGTCATGAGTTCGGAGATGGGATTAAAAACATCAACCTCGGTAAGGAAATTTTTTTAATGGTGTTATGAAAGCTATTAATATCATTACATGGCTTATTAACCATATTACTGAAATTGTAAAAATATCACTTTTTAAATTTTTGAAAAACCTATTGTTAACGGTAATACCAAACTTATTAATAGTATTACAAATTCCCCACTTATGATCCCATGATTAATCTCTCAAAGTATAAAAAGCCGTCAAATCACATGGTTAATGGTGTTATGAGAATTTTTAATATCACTACATGACTTGTTAACTGTGTTATTAAAGTTGTAAAAATATCACTTTTTGAAATGTTACGTTTTGAATTTTTAAAATCTATTGTTATCAGCGATGCCAAATTTGTTAATAGCATTAAAGAACTTGATAATTGTGTTATTAGATTTGTAAAAATCCCCTAAAAAAAAAAGTTGCTGCCAATCTCGTTAGCCGACCCTCGAAGCTCTAGTGAAAAGCTCTTAGATCATATGATTAAAAGCATTATGAGACTTATTAATATTGTTATATGACTTGTTAATCATGTTATTCAAATTGTAAAAATACTACTTTTTAAAATGTTATTTTTTAAATTTTTTGAAAAATCTGTTATTAATAACGATACTAAATTTTTTTTTAAGCAAAAGATACTAAAATTGTTAATATCATTAAACAAAACTTGTTAATTGTGTTACTGGACTTAAAAAATTTCCAAAAAAATAATTGCTAGTAGTCGGAGCTCGGGCAATTGATCATCGGCTTGTCGTTGGAGCTCCGATGACCAATAACCTACCTGAACTCCGACAGTGACTACCAACATTGAAGCTTTAACAACCAGTCAGCTAATGAGGGTGGTGTTTGATGGTGTTTTGTTAAACGAAAATAAAAAAACAATATGATCATTTTAACAAATTTGAAAATCCCAATTTGGTCAGCTATATCTAAACTAAAATTTTACTTATTGGGATGACCATTTGAAAAATTTCGAATTCAACAATATGTTTTTTTTAAGTATTCCCAATTTTTAACATAAATATATTATTTTGTATATATTCCTGACTAAAAAAAAACTTGCATATATTGCATAAGGATAAAGTTAGAAAGTAAGATTTTTTTTTTTAAGGAGTGAAGAGACAATTTGATTCATAATTTTATTTTTCAAGTGCCCCTGACACCTTGATTTTTTAGTGGTGTAATTTTACTCATAATTTTTTTATGTAATTTTATCACGATTTTTTTGAGTCTAATTTTAGTCCTGATTTTATTTTTTAGATGCATTAAATTAAAATAAAAAAAATTATGAGTAAAATTGTATTAAAAATAATAAATAAAATTATACTACTAAAAAAAATGGATGCAAAATTGCACTTTTGTCCCTTCTTTTCCCAATAAAATATGTGTGCATTGCCACAATAATCTTCCGTCAAATCCAAATCCAATATTTTGGCTCAAAAAAAAACAATCGAAATGCTCACCTCGAGAAAGGGGAGAATTCCAATTTTGAGTTCAGAAATTTGGGAATCGGAAGCTTATACCCGAACCAGCCTATGAATCTGGTAAGAAATCCATGATATCCACGAAGATGTCATCGGAATCTACCTGCGAGCGCCTGCAACGAGCCCTATCGGAGTGTCATCGGCGGGTCCCGTCCGGTCCGGGCCGCGACACGGCGTGCCGCCACCTGAACCACGCCTTCGCCATGTGCCTCGTCTCCTTGGCCTGCCGAGAAGAATCCGACGCCGTTCAGGCACTCTGCTCCAGCAGCGGCACCGCCCTGAAACGCTCTCAGTGCCAACAGGCTCAACTCTCTCTCTCCGTCTGCCTCTCTGCTCATCAACAAAACTCATGATTCTTGAAACCTACCCCTAATCCCAACCTTTGTAAAATTTTGTGTTTTGGGATTTCTTTTACTGTTTTTTTTTTTTTTGGGTCTGCAGACTAGAGAGAAATAAGCAACGACGTCTAAGAAATTGATGCGAGATTGTTACCCCTTTTTTTTTTTTTTTTAACCAGCACATTGTTACCCCTACCAGAGTTGTATAATGCAAAAATTATAGTGTTTATGGATAAATTAAAAATAGTGTTTAGTTTCATGGAATGCTTTGATACTTGAGAATTGTTTCGGCAATTTGAAGTGATTCCGTGAGACTGGTGCGGCTGACAAACTCTATTGAAGATTTCATTCGGAAAAGCTGCAATAAAATCTTATGTAAGTGAGTTTGAACACAAAAAAATCTTCTAAGATTATTAAATTATCCTGAAATCTCAAGAAATTTTATTGTAAAAGATTTTATTTGTTTAAATATCAATTTGTTTTTTTTTAAATTTATATTTACAATCGGAAGTAGTAGTCGTTAACAATTTAAAGTGCAGCAATTAATAACCATAAAGTATTGATAATATATTTTCTCAGCGCATTACAAAAATATAATGGATGAGTTGTCAATAGTTGCTGTGATTGTTGTTAATTCTTACCCTTTAACTCTTTAAGTTGTTAATAACAATACTTTCAGTTGTCAATACATATTTTCTAAAACAAAAAGTAATTTGGTAATTAAACAAATAAAAAAAAGTTCTTTGAGATTTCAAAATAATTTTATAATTTTAAGAGTCTTTTTTGTATTTAATTTTTTTAGATGGGATCTAATTATAATTTTTTTAATTATAATTTTATAATTTATTAAAGAGAATCGTAATTTGCAGAGAATTCAATATTTACATTCAAGCTAGCTAAGTTATTCCATCGGCCCATCATTAGTCTGATGCTCAAATAAAAACTAGAAGAAAAAAAATCATCATGTGGTTTCAAAAACAAAATATAATTACTCTACTAAAAACTTTTTATAACAAGTGAATGGTAAATTTCAGAGGAAAAAAATAACATTATCTTGAGTTCTAATTATAAGATTTATAATGCAATTTACACTACAAAGTAAATCTTATAATTAAAATTGGAAGTAGTTTATTATTAAATTTTTTTAGTAATAATATTATTTATTTGGAATCTCAAACCACTTTTCTTAAAAATTATGCCCTTCAAAGAGAAGTAAAGAAATCAAGCTGCTCCTATTGAACTATGGGGAGAGATTGCTGCATTTTGCCATTACTTGTATTAAGTTTTATAATTTCTAAGTCAGTCTGAAGAAGTCTTTTAAGCAAGTGGATGAAAATTCAGTTTTAGTTCGTATAAATTTATCACTGTGGAGGAAATCAGCTTCTGACATCAATGGAAATACGTGATAAAAAAGAATAACGCAACTCCACGTAGATGTTTGGACTTTTAGGTCCAGCAAATGTTTCATGAAAGTATACTTCTCTGTCCAAAAGTGAGAAGAAAAAGGAAGCATTCACAAAATCAAGAAATTACAAGGCAAGTGCCTTTGCAAATATACATGATTGCAAATTTGCAATGAACTTCTACTTTTTTTTTTAATGAAAAATGTTGCTTTTATTTCATTTGAATTTTACAAATAGTAAAAGCCATGGAGTATAACGTGACTAATATTTACACAGGCTTTTTTCGCCAAAAAGTTGGTTAACCTTTAAAGTAATTTTAATTGGATATTTGAGAGTAATTTTAGCTTTTGTAAAAATCCTCTCTTCCTTTTTAGCTGAGTGTGTTTTCTTTTATTTTTTCACATACAATTTACATAACCTAACGCTTAGGAGCTTGTTTGGAACGATAGTAAAATCATTTAAAAACAACTTTTTAATCGATAAGATGTAAGTATGTGGAACAAACTTTGTTTTGAATTTTTTAAAATGTCTTTAAAATATAATTATGTGCCCAAAATGTAATTATGTGCTTGTTTGGGCACATAATTATATTTTAAAGACATTTTAAAAATAGATAATTGGTCCAAAGTGACTTAACGAGGAAAAGTAACTTTTGAAGAGGCGCACACTCATTCCAAGCATACACTATTTGACCAAAGCTTGTTTACCTTCTTGCATGCCCTCTCCTCTCTTATTCATACTCATAACTAGTGCTTCTCATAGAGGACAACACCTAAAAGATTTCTGCACACATACAACTTGAGATTCATAACCACCAAGTACCCCCTCAATTCAACCCAACTGTCACCATTCATGTCTGCACACATTTCTCAAACTTTTATCTTGAACAAGTATAATCACCCAAAGCATGATCATTTCAGAAACACTCAACTGAAAAAAGCACTTAACATACAGAATGTTTCTCATAAATCTCTCACAACTGCAGAAATAAATAACCTATGCGAGAAACCTCTCCCTGTCATGCGGAGCATCATAATTAATATTTGGCCCAATAGGAACGATCCCAAACGGATTGATAGAAGGATGGCTTCCATAGTAATGCAACTTTATATGTTCCATGTTCACTGTACTTTTCATCCCAGGAATTTGGTAGATGTCTTTCGTATAATTGAATAGGTTTGGGTATTCCCTTAATAGCTTTTTGTTGCACTTGAAGTGAACAACATAAACCTGCAATTACCACACAGGTTAATCGCTAAAGCTGAAATGTAATAATGCAATCTATATCTAAAAATATAATGCGAGAATACCCTTGTTAAGAACCAATTCAAGTTGGAAGTTGACAATTAAATGAAGGCTAAGCAATTGTCTAATAATCCTGAGCTCTTGCTCAGACGCTATGATACCATGTCACCGACCAATGATAAAAGAACCCTTATCTTTGTGATTGTTCTTGATTATTAGAAATGACGATGATGCATTCGTTTAAAAACAAGAAGCTGCAGCTCATCAGGCTAATGATAAAAGAAAACAAAACATATAGAAAATCCTTCAAAATTTCAGCTATATTTTAAAGCTTTCCCTTCCTGTGATCTTTACTATAAGGTAAGCCATCAAGAATTCAACAACGGGAACAAGCTTCCTGTTGCTCACCATTCTTCATTGCATTCCATTAAGTTTGCAAAAGAAGTAAACAAAATTAGAAGAGCTTACACTTTTGTATAAGTAATGATAGACATTATCATCTTACAGGAAGACTTAGTCTTTTCTTTTTTAAATATTGAATATTTGAATGACCTTTGGGAGACTGGTGAAACCCAGATCGGCCGGAGTTGACAAGAGCTGATATTAGAGAAATGTTGGTTAAAATCGGAACATATTTTAAGAGTTGGTACAGATCTGGACTGATAAACTTGTTTTAACAGGAAGGGAGCAGGAAAGAATTAACAAAAATGAAAATATCACTGTAAACGAGGTATTACATTTCAGGCAATTGCTGAGCATGTGGATCTTTGTTTTATTGGCATCTTATTCAAGATACTTCTACAGTTGCCAGATAGACTAATAAAGAGAACAAGAAAGAAACAATTATCGGTTTTCAAGGTGGGGAAAAGAGAGAGAGGAAGAGATTTAATAGGCAAACATTATATTGTAGTAAAAATATGGTATAAAACATATAGGAATTTCCAAACTATGCTGCACTCTATGATTTAGTTTAGATTTATGTCTAAATGATGACCTTAGATCAATACACAGATCAATACAATGATGCTTGTTCTTGCGCAAATTATTGGCACAACACATTAAAACCAAAACATATGCCCATACTTGAATAGCAGTGAACCAGTATTCGCTCATACCTCATCAAATCTGATAAGAGTGACAAACAACCGAATATCTGCTTCAGTTAGTGTGTTGCCGCAAATATAACGTTGCCTGCTAAGTATATTTTCACATTTGTCTAAAGTTTCGTACAATGTTTTTACAGCCTGCAGAAGGGCCAATAAAAACAAATTCAGTGATGTGAATACCACATAGTCAGCCACTCCTACAAACATCAACAAAAAGAAAAACTACAAACCTCATCATATGGCCGTTGCATCTTTGCAAACCCACATTTATAAACACCATTGTTTATACCATTGTATATCCACTCATTAGTCTCATCAACTTGGGCTTGCAAATGGGTGGGATACAAGTCCAAGGTGGGATTTTCTGCTACATTGTTGAATTCGGTATTAAGCATGCGAATTATCTCTGAACTCTCATTGTTAACAATTGTCTTGAGTTTCTTATCCCAAAGAACCTACACAGTTATAAATCCCACAAAAGACCATAAATATTGCTCATTAAAGCATACACAAAAGAAAAGATATAGTCCAAAACAAAGAGGAAACACACAGGAACCGTATATTTTCCTGTGTAATTTGAACTTGCTATTTCATAAAGTTCCCTAATGCTCTTCACTCCGTTCAAGGGATCAGGTTCAGCTCCCGGCACCTCAGTTTCCGATTCAGGAAAAATCCATCCCATATGCTCATCTGTTTCTTTGGTTCTTCCCCAAATGGGTTTGACAGACTGATTATTCATATGGACAAAATGGGAAAATTGGAAATTAATCTACCATTCTAGTTTAAACACACACACACACACACACACAGAGATCTCATGAAGATCACTAACCGAGAAACTGATGGCTTTGTCAAGTCCTTTGATCTTCAAATAAGCAAGGCACCTGGAAGCCCAAGGACATGCATATGATATATACAAATGATACCTACCTGACTCAGCTGGAAATTGAGAATCCGGTCCTCTTGAAATGAAATTCCGGTATGTAGAAGCAGTTCTCGCAAAAGCGCCAGCGTCTGATATCTCATCCAATGCAGATCGTGCCATGTTAACAATAAACTAAAAAATAGACATATCAAGAATCAATAAACCAACAAATTTTTGAAGTATCAGAATGACATAATTTTCTTCAAGATCTGATATGCTTTAATCTATATATTAGGCCCACTTAACCTGCACACTAAATGACTTCAGATTCAGATTAAGTTCAGAAAAGAGGCAAGTTAGTAAACAACGGATTCCAGTTAAGATTTTATTTTTAATTTCATGAATATATTCCATAGTCGTTCACTCAATTGTGAAACAAACTCTTCTGTAGAGGCTCTACATGGGTGGAAAAGAACAGGGGAACATGAGAATTGGGGGAAAAGGATGTAATTGACCGAATCTTGATACAATTTAATTTCCACTCAAGCATACACTAAGAGACGAACATCCGTGCTAATTCAGGATGCAACACAATAAAGACATGCCACAACAAGATATATAATGTTTAATTGCAATTTGAAGTGTCGAAGAAGACATGACTTAGGCATTGGTACTTCATAGGCACAACTCGAAGAAAGCAGTGATACTGATACTTTTGTTCAGTGGGTTAATTCAACTGAAAATACAACCTATTCCGATAGAATTCTTCAGGAAATTATTTTCCGCAGAGAGATCATCGTCACAACATAAATTTGCCCCCGATGACGGAAATTTTCCTTCTCAGTTAGGAAAATATATAACATAAGAGATGAAGAGCAGTTCAGAGATACTCTGTTTCCATTTAATCTGGTTAGCAGCGAAGATACACAAGAAGAAACGAAAGCAGTCCTATATATTTTAGGTCAGAGAAAGAAAGAGAATTCAAAAACAAGATTTTCGCAATACCTTGCAAGAAATCGAAGGGGAGGCAGAGGAGATCTTGGGGCACAGAATCACACACGACTTGGCAGAGAACATAGGAAGCCCCCAAAAGTTCAGCTCATATTATTCGGAATGTAAAAGCATTTAGTCGCCTGTACAGCATTTTTTTTTTATTACAATCAAATGTGCAAGTACTTCCATTCTTGTGATTGCTAAATAATTAATTTATAAAAAATTAAATTAATTAATTAAGTTATCTATTTGTGAGAATGCTTGTTTTTAGGGTATTCTCTAATAGTTAAAAATATTAAATTTGTCATGTATGTGTAGTAAATAGAGAGAATTTAGGGAAAAAAATAACTTTTTTAAAAAATAAATTAAAATTTTAAATTTAATATCAAAGTAGATTATTCTATTAGCTTTTTATGTTGAGGAATAGAATCAGTAATAAAATACTTAAAACCAAATAACCTTTTTTTTTGTAAGTTAAAATTTAATTAATAATTTTTTTTGTACAGAAAAGAACATAACCAAAGGGAAAAAAAAACAAAAAGAAAAACTCTCAAATGGGATAATGGGCGCATTAGGGAATTTGGACCCCATTCCATAGTTAATTAATAATTAGTAAATAAAATAATTAAGCAAAATAAAATGTTGAAGGTGTATGCCGGTCATAAAAGGTGATCTCCAAGGAATATGTTTATGGTATTGATCGATAAAGTATTATGGAGTGCGCCACCAATCCCAATTTGCTTTGTCCTCCATGATTGTTTTTTTTTTAAATTTTCTTTTTATGATGATTATATTTAATGAAAAAAATTTATTATTCTTAACTCTTTTTTTGGCTGCCAACATTTAAAATTCTCAACTTGAATCTCACTTTCAGGTAAAAGAAACTTGTCCTATTTGGATTAAGGTATATCCAACAGTTTAAAATATTTTATTATTTGTGTTCAATACTTTAAAGTATTTTGTGGTGTATTTAACACTTTAAATTATTTTTTAGGTGCATCCAGCATTTTAAAATATTTTATGGTGTAATTTTGCTCTTAAAGTATTAATTTTTTTTAAGAAGTAATTGTGCTTTTAAAGTATCATTTCATACGCAGTTTTAATTTTATCATTAAATTTTCAAAAGGTGTATTAAATGACTGTATATCAAGCACCGTAAAGTATTTTTTTAGTATATTTTAGAGTATTAGATGTACCTGAAAAAATACTTCAGAATATTAGATATACCACAAAATATTTCAAAACATTAGATGCTCCTGAAAAAATATTTCAAGATATTAGATGCATTATAAAATACTTTAAGTTTCGGAGGGCTAATCACACCTTAACCCATCTTATTTTTATAGATATTTACTGTATAATAAACTCTTTTTTTGAATAAAGGGTCACGCATTGACAACTTTGGAATTATAAGTGGAATCAAATTCGTAATATAATTAGCTCTTGTTATTGATATGAGTAATGATTTAAAATCTACTTGTTCTGATTTAATTCGATAGGATTATATTAGGTATATAAGGCTAAGTACTTAAGTCTTTCTCAACATAATATCAGACATATAACTTATTAAAAATGTACTTACATATGTTTAAACGTAAATATAACACATACATTAGAGAGTATGTATTATAGTACAACACTACAACGAGGATCTTCTGGGTCGATGCCTATTGTTTGACGTCATATTTGAGCTACGAAATTGAAAAGTTATGTCAGTAATATATTAATAAACTATGTGAACTATAAAATTGCTTGTAATAAATTCAGTTATTTTAGAATTTTGAGAAATTGCTTTAGTGTTAAAAAAATTGATTTTAATGGTTTTGATTTTAGTAATTAGAGATGAATAAAGTGATCTCGATAACTTTATCACCCGCGTGGGGATTCATGAGAATTGGCAATAATGGCTGTATATATATTGAAATATTAAACATTAATTAACATTTGTTTACATATATCAGGACAATTGAAGACATGAAAATGACATATAAATATAAATAATTCATCTATTCAAAAGTAAAATAATCAAAAGAAGAATATATCCATTTGAAGAACACAAGTAAAGGTTATCAGCATGATGATCAATTGATTGAAACTTCCTCAGTCTCCCTCTCCCTTTTGTATAAATCACTTTTAACGTTTTTTATATAGATTTATAGAAATCTTGAACTTTATTAACTCTACTTTAAAATTTAATAATTTTCTAACTTTATTTTTATTTAATATGTATTATATCTCATGAGAATAAAGTTAACATAACAATACATAAATGATAAAATTGTAATATTTTCTTTCCACTCTATAAGTAGGACCAAAAACTCCTCCGATCCTAAATATAAGACTCTTATACACAGTATAAGGGTCTTATATTTAGAACTGGAAGAGTATATAGTATGAGAACCTTTTGAACAAAGTTATTTTTGCCCCTAACCCACGTATAGATAGCAAACGAACCCACACCCCTTACTCGATGAATGTCCAGCATTTGTTATGTATTGAGAATTTTTGCACTATTTTTGAGAATTGATGGGTAAAATTGCATAACACCTGAGTTCAGGATGCTAGCAACTACATGCATAAAATAAATTTGCTGGATTTTTAACCTTAACCTAATTATTTATATATTGCTCATAAAGTTCAACAAAATTTAATGGACATTATTAATTATTTTTGATTCAATTTCATTTATAGCCATCAATGATAGTCAATTTCTTCTATAATGTATTCTTCTGGTCTTATTTATAGGGCAGAAAGAAAAAGTTTTTTTTGTGCTATTTATAAGTCACTTCATTAAATTTTCAGCATAAATATATTGTTTTGTCATTCATTTATTATAGTTTAGGTAGTTATTTCCTTTGAAAAGTGTATATATTAAATATGGGTAAAGTTAAAAAATTTTATATTTTAATGGAGAGTTAGTATATTTTAATGTTTTCCGTAGTCTATGTGAAATATACTGGAAGTGTTTTATAAATAGGATGACAGGAGTACTACCAATAATAAATATCCATCAATGAGGATTGATAGTGTAAATAATCTCCTGAATTAAGTACTTAGATGTTAATGCAAGACCTATCATTTCTGACTCATTAATGACATTAATATTTGTACAAGTTAAAGCTCACTTTATCAAAGCTTTAACTTAGTCAAAAATAAAAGTTCAATTTGATAATATTTAAAGTATTTAATATTTTTTTTATTTTGTTGTACAATTAGACTTTAAGAACTTACTCTGATCTATTTTACTAGTTTTAGTTGTAAATGTAAAATTTATTTTATATTTCAATTTAAATTACAAACTAGATACCAAAGGTAGCATAAGAATTCCCTTTGTTTATAATGGATTTAATCTCATGGATTTGCTGCGGTGTCAAAATATTTTCCTAGTGGAGTAACGGATTTAGAGTGTTTGGATGGAAACCAAATCATGGTTTCAGAAGTACTCTTACAGTTTACGAAGTAAATATATGAAGAGTTTATCTTGTTTTATAAAAAAGTATTTCGGAGAAGCAATAAAAGGTTACCAAACACTCTTTTAGTCAAAGACAGAGAAGTGAATATTCTTGTTTTACTGGAAACAAAGGTAAGTGGAGTAAAAGCGGACAGAGTTGTTAGGAAGTTGGGTTTTAGTCGATGGAGTAGAATTGAAGCAATTGGCTTTTTAGGGGGAATTTGGGTCCTGCGGAAGGGGAAGGCATCTCTATTCACTGCCATTCCTCGTCTACTCAGTTTCTTCATCTTCGTGTAGAAATTTCGTCGTCTCACCATCTATTATGGCTCACGTGTGTTTATGCTGAACCAAGGCAATTATTATGGAATTCCTTGCAGGAGGATCTCCTTAATACAAGCAATGGGTTGCAAGGGCCTTGGGTTGTCGTTGGAGACTTTAATGCGTATTTGTCTAGTGATAAACGAGGAAGGGCTCTGCCTAATATCCGTTCCATGCTTCATTCTGGATAGTGCATTCATGACTCAGAGCTCACAGAAATTGATACAGTGAGGGATAGGTTCACTTGGGAGAGAAATAAAGTGAAAGAGAAAATAGATTGAGCTTTCTGCAACGCTAACTGGAATAGATTGTTTCCTCTAGTGAAGGTCTGTCAATTAAGTAGGCATGGTTCTGATCATAGACCTCTCTTTTTGAAGTGTTTGAATGACAGTGTAAGCCACAGAAAGAAGCCCCTACTCAAATGCCAAGCTGCCTGGGTATTTGAAGTGGGGTTTAGGGGAATACTGCAGAACGCCTGAAGCAATGGGGATTGGATAGAGAAGGTAAATAGATTTACAGAGGGTGCTTGGATTGGAATTGCTTGAAAGTTGGAAACCTTCCAGCCAAGAAAAGAACCCTTTTGAAAAGAATTGGAGGCATAGACAGAGAAAGATGCAGGAGAGAGAGTCAATACCTCAAGTAGACAGAGAAGAAATTGTGGAAAGAATATAACAAAGTCTTGGCCCAAGAAGAAATGCTCTGGTTTCAAAAATCAAGATGTAATTAGTTAAAAAAAGGGAGACAAGAACAGTAAATTCTTCCATAACTCAACAATCATTAGACGAAGGAGAAATCACATTGATGGTTTGAAAAAAAGACAATGGTGTTTGGAGCATTGATCAGCCAGAGTCAAAGAGCATGGCCGTAGATTACTATCGCTGCATATTTAGTAGTGAGGGCAATGTTAACGCGATGCTAGGCACTCAAAATGTGTTCCTCCCTTATCTCATGCTGACTCTCAATTGCATTCAGCTAGAGTTATGAATAAGAAAAATCAAGCAAGCAGTTTTTGACATGGGTGCTTTTAAGGCTTCTGGTCCTGATGGTATACAGGCTTTTGTCTATCTTGAATTTTGGAATGTCACTGGGGACTCAGTTGTGCCTTGGTGAAAGATGTGTTCGACAATCCCTCAAGAATTAAACGTCTTAATAGCACCAATCTTGTCCTGATTCCAAAAATGGATAAGCCAAAGTTGATGAACCATTTTAGACCTATTTCCTTGTGTAATGTGAGCTATAAAATAGTAACAAAAGTCATTAGTCGCCACTTGAAAAGAAATTATGAATAAAATGGTGGGAAATATAGCTTTATTGAAGGGAGGCAGAGTAGTGATAATATTATCATAACCCAAGAGCTTGTTCACTCCATGAAACTTAAAAAAGGCAGTAAAGGCTAGCTAGCTATGAAAGTTGATCTGGGAAAAGCTTATGAAAGACTTGAATGGAGCTTCATTCAGGTTACCTTGAAGGCAGTGGGCTTTGATGATAAGTTACAGGAGCTAATCATGGAATGTATTTCAAGTCCTTTGTTGCAGGTCCTATGGAATGGAGAGCCATCTGAAACCTTTTCTCCATCAAAAGGCATCAGACAAGGAGATCCTATGTCCCATTATATATTCACTTTCTGTATGGAAAGATTACATCACGTGATTCAAGCACTAGATGTGGAAAAATGGGAACCCAAAAGGCTTACTAGGGGAGATTGCCAACCTCCCATCTTTTCTCTGCAAGTGATCTTATCTTATTTGGGGAGGCTTTAAGCTCTCAAGTGGAGATTATGCTAGATTGTCTAACTCGTTTCTACAAGGCTTCAGGACAAAACATGAATAAGAACAAGATTAAGGTTTGCTTTTCCAAGAACGTCCATTCCTTAAGAACTATTGAATTGACTTAAAAAATGGGAGTATGTCTAACTGCAGATTTGGATAAATACTTGGGTATCCTGTAGGCTGCAACTACATGAGTGAGCAACATATACCACTTTTGCTCCTCTGGTCAAGAAGACCCAAAAATGACTTTCTGGAAGGAAAAATAATTTTCTTAGCATGGCAGGGAGAGCCACTTTGATTAAAGCAGTCTTATCAGCACTTCCATCTTACCATATGTAGACCATTCTCTTGCCCAAGTGACTGATAGATGAGATGGAACAGAAGAGTAGAGGATTCTATGCAATCAATACGAAGGAACAAGGAAGTTGCATCTTTTATCTTAGGATCAGGCGACCACAGATAAGAAGGAAGGTGGTCTTGGGGTGAAGAAACTAAGAAGAAAGAATGAGACTTTCATCATGAAACTTTGTTAGGGGTTCATATAAAAAAGGGAGGCCTTATGGGTTTGAATTCTAAGAGAGAAATCATTCCTGCGGAACCACTACTATGCCAGCAATAGTGAAGAGATCGAGAGACACAATTTGTTCCTCACTTGGAGAGGGATTTGCTCAATATGGGAAAGATTCAAGAAGGGGGTAGGAGTAAAAATAGGTGATGGTACTTCTACTTTGTTTTGGTATGATAATTGGTTTGAAATGAACAAAACCCTCATTGGGTTGATACCTATGCTTGAGAAATGGATTGATGGAAATGAAAAAGTGATTGATTATATGACTACAAAGAGAGAATGGAATAAAGATAGTATAGGGATGTGGCTTCCTCATCATGTGATTCATCGAATTCTCCGGTTACACCCACCTTGTGAGGAGAGAGCAGAGGATAAAATATATTGAAAACCATCCACTAATGGTTTGTTTTCTCTTAAATCTGCCTATAGTTTTCTTTTTGTAGGTACACAGCAAGAGGACAACAACATCTGGAGAAACTTATGGAGGTGGCTTGTTCTAGAGAAAATCACGTCTTTTATGTGGCTTGTCTGTCATAGAAGAGCTCACATAACCAAACTGAGAGTACAGAGAGGAATCGAGTTCGAAGCTGATTGCCCTCTTGGTTATGAACAGGAGGAAGATCAAATGCATCTCTTGAGGGATTGTTCTAATGCCGTTGGTAAGTGGAAAATTGTTGTGGATCCAAATAGATGGAATACTTTTGTTACTCTTTTAAGGAGTCATTGGGTGAAGCAGAATTTATCTTATGAAGCCGGGAAATATTACACTAAGAAAATTTCCTTGGCAAGTTCTATTTGTTATATCTGTTGGATATTTGGACTTTCAGGTGTATTAAAGTCTTCAATGAGCAAGAAACAAATCACATAAAAGAAGCGGATGATAGTTTCTTCAGAGCTTGCTTAGATCAAGACCTAGCAAGATCTTGTAATTTCTATAGATTGATGGCGATAACAAACAACAAAGATGCTCATGTTGAAGAAGATTTCATGAAGCTTGAGGTGGATGCTTCAGTTCTGCAACATGGAGAGAGTGGTTGCAGTGGAGTCATTCGGGATAATGCTAACAGATGGGTTTGTGGGTTTAGCTGTAAACTCTCAACGATACCACCATTCATTGCCGAAATCTTGGGATTCTTCAATGGCCTTAACATCTGCTGGTCCAAGTGCATTAAAAAGATCTACCTGTGTTCAGACTGCATCGAGGCAATTAATTTGGTGACCGGGGGCTGTGATGATAACTACCCCATTAAGGACATACCTCTGACTCTTAATTAACAGGGATTGGCAAGTCTAGTTTTGTCATGTTCCTAGAGAATTTAACCCCTTAGCTGATTAATTAGCGAAACTTTCTCATAGGCTTGACATAAATTTTTGTATTCTTGATCACCCTTTACCTTTTGTACAAGAGGTAAAGGGTGATGAGGGATAGTAGGTTGTAGAGTGTTTGGTTTTGTAATTTCAGCTTTTCATTCAAAATAAAAAGTAGTATAAGAACTATCTCAATAAAACAAAAGGAAATGTGGTTAAATCATATCTTAGCATGAAAATGAAATACTAGAATTTTATGGTTACTCATATTTAACACCACAAATTAAATCAAAGAAGGAAAGATGAAATGAATGAAATTTTAAATTTAAATAGTGCTAATCTTATTAGAAAAATGTAGGTAATATCCCATTTAGTAACTTATAATAAGAACCAGATATATTCTTTCTAGAAGACAACTTAAAATGATGATATAGGGAAGCGATTCATTATAAATTCATAATTTATATAATATTGACTTTTGATAATGATATATGTAGAAATGTATACAAATTTTTTTGGACAAATCTCTTAAAAAAATAGGTAAATAATCCAAATTCTTATTTAGGTAATTAAATTTGTTAAATTTCTAATCAGATCATATGGCTCAAAGAGGGATTTTAAACTTTTATGAATTGACATTAATGCCCCTTTCATTAGAAATTCTTCTCTTCTAAATTAACATGTTTCATTTTATAATTAACAAGTTTTAATTTTAAATTAACGACTTTCTATCTCCATAATATACTTGCGACAATTTTTGAATAAAACTTAATCATAGTACAATCTTAAAAATTAATAAGTTTCATTACATAGTTAAAAAGTTTCAGTTTTAAAATAACAACTTCATTTTTTAAAGCAAAATTGCAATAAGTAATTGAATAAAATTTGGCCACAATATAATTTTGAAAATTAACGTGTTTCATTTCATAATTAACACTTTTCAATTTTAAATTCACAACTTCCTGTTTTCACAACAAACTTGCAATAATTCTTTTAATAAAACTTGAGCATAGTACAACCTTGAGAATTAACATGTTTCATTTCACAGTTAAATACATTTTAATTGTAAATTAACAACTTCCCATCTCTATAACATACTTGTAATAAATTTTCAAATAAAATTTTATCACAATACAGCTTTTAAAATTCATATATTCTATTTCATTCTTAACACATTTTAATTCTAAATTAACAATTTTTCATTAAGATGAAACTATTAGAATCAAGATTTAATATAAAAAACTAACTCATTATTGCCTCCTCGATTGATTTCCAACTTTGTAATAGTAGACACCAAGTTTTTCTCATTCAAAGTTCTTATGCAACACGGCAATAATAAAAAATTATCATCTCTCTATGTTTTTAATGAAAGGGGCATTAGAGTTATTTCATAAAATTTGAAAAACCCTCTTTAGAACATATGATGTGATTAGAGATTTGACAAATTCAATGACCCAAATAAAGATTTGCATTATTTAAGTGTCTTTTTAAGAAATTTTTCCAATTTTATATTATATTTAATGATATAACTTTCTTTTAACTACTAGTTTTATTTATCTATGGTATTTAAATCAAACTTACGAACTATGGGAAGTACTCTTTTCTCACAGCTTTTTTATAAAAAAGTTAAAATATATGATTAGTTCTTTAACTTTATACAAGATTTTAATTTGATCTTTTAACTTTAAAAAGAATATAATTTTATACAAGATTTTAATTTGATCTTTTAACTTTAGAAAAATATAATTTTAGTCATTTAATCATAAAATTGTTAACAAAACAAATACTAACATATTAAGTTTAATTTTCAAAATAAGCATGATTGTTACATAACATCATCATTTTGTTAAAATAACTAGTCTCATGTTTGATGATAATAAATTTAGAGAAGAATATATTTTGTAGAAAAATTAATTAATTAAAATGTTTATAAATATTATTAATGTGTTTTTCAAAAAGCTATTTAATTGGCTTATGATTACTAAATAATTTCTAAGTATGACTATTTGACTCGTATAAATTCCTGATATGAATCAAGTTAGGAAACCCTTGCTCTTTATTCGTAAAATATTTTTGTTTGACTTTATACCAAAATTAGAATATATTGGCAATATATTTATAGTCGTTTTCAACCCTAAATTTATCCTATTCATATTCTTAAAGCTCATGACATGTAGCTGCGTATTCGACTCTAATATACTCTTCTGGTCCTTAATATAAGACCCATTTAACTAACTTGATTAGATTAAGGAAGTTAGGCAAGTTAGTTAATTATAAGAAAAGTGACACATTTTTCCTAAAACACTATAATTATCTTTCTTAATACCTCATTTTCCTATTCTACTTGATTATGGTTGAGTGAGTATCTATAGGAGTAATTTAAAGAAAATTGATAAATATGAAAAATGGGTCTTATATTTAGGACCAAAACCAGTTCAAAAATTGGGTCCTATATTAAGAACCGGAGGAGTATTCAAGATAAAGATGAAATCAAAAGTGATGACGTCTCTATCCTAATCAGACTAAGTTTGATAACGATATATTTTAGTTGGACTATCCTAATAAACTGAAGACAAATTCCAAGTGATTTTTTACTCTCAATTTATTCTAGCTCTATATTTTAAAAAACATTTCACCATATTTGAAATAGTCCTAAAATTATTTTATAATAGTGTTTTATCAAAGAGAGAGTATTTTTAGAATATATTAAAACATTATAGGTTATCAAAGAGCCAACGAGAATATTAAGAAGGAAAGCATTTTTTCAAAAAGCATTAAATTGAGCCGATGCACTTAGAAATAAGTTTCAATGGAAGTTTCATTTAATGCTCTCATCCACCTCAAACACACGTTTCAATGAAAACTTCACTTTTGGCCCGTTTGGTTCATTGAATCATAAGTAATGGAATGTAATGTAACAGGAAGGAATGTAACGTAATGTAAAGATGATTAAAATAAATTTGTTTGGTTCAATATTAGGAATCTCAAAAAGATAATAAATTTTATATTAATTTTAATAATCATAAAAATGAAAAAGACTAAATTATCCTTATCACATTTTTTCCTTACTCCTTCCTTTTCATGATCTCCTTCTTCCTCCTCCTTCATTGCTTTTGCCATAATCAACGCCCAGAAACAAAATTAAGGCAAAATGATTTGGAAGGCTAAAAATAGAAATGAAATCATTGAATCATTATGTGGAAGACAAGAAGACGAATCGGGATGGCATCAACGAACGAGGTGGAGGGCCAAGTACTGCCATTAATGTATTTCGATGCCCTCTAATCCAAATGAAAAGGGTCAAGTACTGCAATTATCTAATTGATTCATTGCTTAATGATTTGTAAGGCCAAAAAAGTTTGTTACTTAATGAGTCAAACATTGGCCACAACTCTTCTTTACTGCTGCTATTTCACCGACCTTTTATGGTCTGCTTTTAATGTGTTCGTTGTTTTCACTTGAATTCGATTCTATGGGAAGCGCAGGCACTTATTGAGAATTCAGGATGAGTTTGCAAGATCTACAGGAAAGGCCCGAGAGACTTGATTCCTGAACTTAATTGTGGTTGTTGAGTAGGGAGGTTGACGGTGGTGGCAAAGTTGATGAATGAGAGGAGTTCAATGAGTATGGAAGAGTTTAATGAATGGCCGCACACTCACCATGGATGAAGCTATGACACTCACAATAATGAAGCTTGACCTTGGCAATGGAGAAGGAGGAGGAGGATAGTGGATGTACGGTTAGAGGGACTATGCTGGAGGAGGTGGGGGCAAATAATGTCTTTTTACCCTATTCCTACATGTTGTAATCGTCATTCATATGTTCCACCAATGTAATCCCCTTTACATTAGTTTAGGTAATCAACATTACAAAATGTAATCCTCTTTACATCGCAAAAGCCAAGCCAAACAATTGAATCAGTACTTTGTATAGTGATTACATGTAATTATGATTCTTGCGGTCCAACCAAACGTGCCATAAATGTATTTTGGTAGAGGCACGCAAGGTGAGACGATAAGCAACATCACCAATCCATTGTTTGACAGGAAAAGGGCTAAAGTAACACAAAGTAAGCTTGATGTTTTCTTAAGGCCACCGAATGCCGCCTATAAGTTTGCAACTTGATGAAGATAAGATCACCCGCATTAAAATGAATGTCGACCCTATTTTGACATTGGGTATAGGCAGAGGTGCTAGCAAACCAGCTAGATGGGCCTGTGTATGCTTTGCTTGCTGACGTACTAAGCAATTGCTTAAGAAAAATAGCTACATCTTTTGGCATATTAGGCCAATGGTAAAGAGCTGCTGCCCGTTGGAAGGTTCTGTAATGCTCAGCATGTCCCCCAGTTGTAGAGGAATGGAATTCTAGCAAGAGTTGCTATATTATCTTCATATTCTCACGGGGTGAAATTACTCAGCATTTCCAATATAATAACCCGTTCCTCAGTTTATACTTTGAGTGAGTCACTGCGTCATCCAAATATTGTCTAACCAAGTCTTGCACAGAGGCAAAAGCATTTGCTGCCTGTTGAATTTCAGTTAACCAGTCATATTGAACTAGGACCAATGACGTATGAGCATTAAAGTAGCCCTAAGGTTTAGGAAAAATCAGGAAATGCAAGGGTAGGGGCCTGAGTTAAAGTAGCCCTAAGCTTTTCAAATGCTATTTGTGCGTCCTGGTTCCATATGAAGGCATCCTTCAACAGTTTTGTTAGAGGCCTGGCCAATTCAGCATGATGCCTAATGAAGCGACAGTAATATACTGACGTCCCAAGAATCCTCTTAACTGAGCTACATTTTGGGGAGGAGGCTAATGTCACACTGCCAAAATCATCTTAGGATCCATATCAACTCCTGCTGCTGGAATTATGTGACCTAAATACTCGACTTTAGTTTTTCAAAATGAGCACTTGGAGAGCTTAGCAAATAATTAGTGTACCTCCATAACGTGCAGCACTCTCTCAACAAGGTCCAGATGCTGCTTCTAAGTAGTGTTATAAATCAAAATATCGTCAAAGAAAATTAAGACAAATTTCATAAAAAATGATTGAAATACTGAATTCATGAGAGCCTAGAATGTGGTTAGAGCATTTGAGAGTCTGAATGGCATTACAAGCCACTCATAAAGTTTTCGGTGTGTTTGAAAGGCTGTCTTTCTCTATCTGAAGGGTCTATTAAAACCTGATGGTATCTTGACTACAAATCCAGTTTTGTATAGAACATTGATACCCCCAGTTCATTTTAAGAGTTCATCTACAGTAGGCATGGAAAAAGACTCCACAGTAATCGCATTCAATGCCCTGTAGTTGACGCAAAAGTGACAAGCCTTATCCTTTCTTTCTTTTTGTTTTAACTAGGATCACAGGAGCTGAGAAGGAGCTGGTACTAGGCCATATTAATCCTTCATTCAACAATTCAGAGACCGTTTTCTCTATTTCGGACTTTTAGCTAAAAGGGTATCTGTATAATCGTGCCTTTACTGGCTTGGTTCTTTCTCTTTGTACGATACGGTGCTCATGATCCCTTTTGGGAGGCTAACCATGGGGCTTATCAAAGATGTGCCCGTATCGGTGCAACGCTGCCTGCATGTCAGGATGCGTCAGTTCCTCTGTTTCTTCAGTACCACCTTCTTGCTCTTGCTCAATATTGTTCGGCTCCAACACATACCGCGTCCGCATTCAGTGCTCATTACCTGATGAGCAATCTAGATCTGGACGGCCTAGATTTAATATTTTTAAATAATTATTTAAAAATTGAAAAAATTATATTTTTAAAGAATGATAGTTAAGAGATTATCTTTATTTTTTATCCTATACCTATTAAAATAATTATTTTAAAAAAATAAAAATAAAATTAAAAGTAATTCTGGACCGTCTAGATCAGATCTGGACGGTCCAAATCTGATGAGCATTGAGCGCTCATCAAAACTGATGAGCACCCAATGCAAATCCTTTCATGATCTTGACCAATCTCTCACACTCTCTTTAATGGTATTTGGGGTCCACTCCTAACTCTAATGGTTAAAGTAAATAATTTGTTTATTTTTCTTAAATTTTTGGTTTTGAGAACCTTCTACGTGCTCATGGGTGCATGGAACCGCCGATGTAGTTTATTCCTAAAAATTCTTAAAAGAAAATTGATTGTTTAAAAGAAAGTTTATTTCATTTATGAATAATATTGATTGTTTAAAAGAAAATTAAATTTTTATTTTCCACATAACAAAAAATTTTACTATAAAAACACTTGATGCATTTATGTCTCTTAAAATTCAAAACTACTTTCAGCAGTGTTATTGTAGTGGTTAAATCTACATCATCTAAATACATTTTCAACATATTAGATTTAAAATTTTCAAATTTCAAATTATGATTCTTTAATTTTTTTTTTAAAAAACTGAAAACTAAAAGATAATCTTTATCCTATATTTTGTACATTATAATATCAAACGATCAAAAATACAAAAATAAAGTTATATCAAATCTGAACCGTAATATTTTAATTTGGACGAATCATATTTGATGCTCATCACTTGGATGACAAGTGTCACACCTCTCTTTATAACTTATTATATGTCAATTGGAACCATTATAACGTGTTTTACAGCGTTTTCGGATGAAAAATTTCAACTTTTTTTACCTTTAATTCTGTCCGTACACTATTTATCCGAAATTGGGTCAACTTTGAAAATTCATAACTAATTCTAGAAAAATCGAAATGAGGTGGTTCCAATTTTCACACGAAGCTTGCTCAGAGTTCTATAGAAGACAAATATTCATTGGACTTAATTCCATCAAAAAAAGCACCAGAAAATTCGAAAATATACACTATTTATTTGGTAAATTTTTGAATTTCTCGTAATTTTGTCCAACTTTGGAAGGACATAACTCTTAGCACAAAACTCTGATTTTGATGGTTTACCACTTGCTTAAAGCTAAAAATGAGATCTAGAAGTCTATGAAATATCATGCCGGAATCTCAACAATTGCTCATTATTTTATGTATCACAAGTTTAGCCTCCTTTAGGATATTATTTCTCATCCCCTAACTTCATTTTCTTAAATTCTTTTCCTTTTTTCCTCTATCCACATTCTTTTGGCATTGTACCATTCAAATTTCCAACATTAGAGCATGTCATATAAACATAATTTACATCATATTAACATTCATATTCCATTACAAATTAATATCAAACTCATTAAAACATTACACAACTTTCCCAAATGTCATAAATTCTCTATTGTTCCTTCATCCCAAAACCATTTCCTTGCCCTTATCATCAGATGAATCATTCTCTATTTGAGACATAATTTAATATAGGGGAATGAGATTTCGTGAAAATCTCAGTAGCATTTGAATTACAATTATCATGCAAATCAAGCAAGTTATTATGTGACATGTTATCACTTATCAAGACACAAACAAGCCACATAAAATCATGCTTAATGTCATACTAAAAGAGGAACATCAACACTTCCACAATGGCATAATTCAATGCATTTGGCCAAAGTATAAACCAAGGTCATTCAACCAATCCATGCTACAACACAAGTTCCTCCATCCAAGCAAATAACAAATCATATTAAACAAGCAAGATTAACAATCAAATTATAATTCAAAGCTACCTTTTTAATACTTGTCCAATTAGCTACTTCAAGAACAAAGCTTCCTCTTGGTTCCTTCTCACAATGCCTATTAAACCAAATATAAACATAGGTCACATTAATCCTAAACAACTTAAATACAATTCTTAAACTTTAACTCAATAATTTCCCCTTTTTTCTTTGATTTTTAACCATATGATTCCTCCTTTAGAATCAATAACTTCATGGCTCAGTCCTACATAATTTTTCATGAGGAATCCAATGGTACAATCAAATTTTTGAAATTCAAACTCCTCCCCTATAAATAGTGACTGGCCGAATAGGGGGTTATATGTAAAAACCTTAACCTCATAACATTATAGCTCATCACAAAATCACTACTATGGTAGAAAGGAAAGTTGTTACAACAAACTACCATAGTAGAAAGAAATTGCCTAACTTTAGAAATTAGCATTTAAACTCGGTTCAAATTCGAACTCTGTTGCATGCAAATAAAATCATTCATTAAACATCAATCATTCACAACCACTGGGCCTCCGAGCCTCCGGCCCGGGTAACAAAAGACATCAAAATCAGCCCATTCAATTAGTTTTCAACCATGTATAACAAAGTCTCACAAAGCAATAAGAATGGCCTCCGGCCAACTAAAATAAGGGGAAAACATTTCCCCAATTTACAACAAAGCCGGGTAATCAAAATATTTCAAAAGGACCCTAACTGTGGCAATATACAACTGATCATACATAAACAAAGGCTAGAGGCCTAAAGCTAACCAAGCTCAAGCCTCTGCGTCTCTTCCAGAAAGCGCACGTCTAGCACCTTCACCTGAAAACATTGTAAACCACGGGGTGAGACAAAGTCCCAGTAACCAACCATTCCAATTCAAGGTACTACTAAATAGGTGCTCGTGAGGTGTCAAGTGGGGGTAGTTCACAAGTAATATGATAACAAGATAGCCACAACAAGTTATGCAAGTGCAATGATGCAATCCCATCAACCATATCCCTCACTTTGGGGGATTTTCAAAAGCCGAACCCAGCCTATCCCTCACTATGGGGGACGTAAGGAGCCATAAGAGGCCTATCTCTCACTCTGGGGGACGTAGGGAGCCAAAAGGCCTATCCCTCACTATGGGGGATGTAAAGAGCCAACCATCATGCATTAATGGAGGCCTTACCACGTGGTAGTAAATATCAAAAACTCTCACCAATTTCCAATTCATGCATCATGCTCAAACCATAATAAAATAGTAATTGAACATTTCATAAGTAACTTCATTCAGTGGCATATTCTTCACAATTTCAAGATTTCATTCATCATCAATCGAAACCCCACAAGACGGTTTTCCCTTTTCATATACAACATATAGTTTGAACATAATTACTATTTGGAGCACAAAACATAAATCTACTCATAACACCACAGAAGCAAGTACTAAGGATTGGAAAGTGGTTACCTCTCGCCTGAGCAAGGAACAACAAACCAACGATGTGGCCCCGTGCACCACCAAGACTCACAACCGGTCTACACAAGCACACAAACACACAACCATCATATATTAGCTTTCAAACTAATAATGTGGCCAAAACAACACTTAGGGACACAAAATTCCTATCTCCCATCAAAACTCTACCCAACTCAAAGGGTGTAACTATCAAAACAACACTCCAAAGTCCTAAAAGTCTATTAAAACATCAAGTCTCCTTCCAAGCATCAATTAGAGTTCAAACCTCAGGGACCCACTATAGGAATTCAACCTCCAACATCCCATTTGAGCAATTAAGGTTCCAACAACAAATCTAAACCGATTAAACATCCAATTTAACCCTCCTTAACATAACCCAATTCACAAAACTCAAAATCAATCTCTACATTATCATCCTCAATCCCAAACCTCCCATTTCCATAAACCCTAGCTTCAAAAACTCCAAGTTCTTTAAATCTAAGAAAACTACACCGATTAAATACTTAGATTAACCCAAAGGAATCAATTAAACTCAAAACAATCAGTCAAAAACCTCAATTCCATCACAACTTAGAAAATCCTAGGGTTCCACCAAAAATCCTCAGAAATTCCAAGAAAGAAAGTAGATTAGAGGTTAAAATCACTTACTTGAGGTAATGGATCCTTAGAAATGTCCCCTCCAAGCCAGAAATTCGAAACCCTAGCAGAGCTCCTCTCTCCTCCTTTAGATTTTCTAATTTTCGCACACTGAACCCCTCCCACGACTATATAGATTCGCGACCTTTCGCCGCAGCGAACTAATCCCGAGAGGGATTACTCGCCTAAAAACCCGACTTCGCCGCGGCGAAAGCTTCCAGAGAGGAAACTCTCGCTAGCCCAGAAAACATTCGCCGCGGCATAACCCTACCTTCGTCACGGCGAAACCTTCCCGAAAGGATACTCTCCCCTGGAACTCCAAAACTTCGCCGCGGCGAACATACCCTGAGAGGGGTACGTTCACCTATTCCTCCAACATACCTCAAATCCAACCCAAACACCAAGATCAAGATTAAATCACTAATCTATCCTCAAAATCAACCAAAAGAGGCTTATTAAAACCCGATAAAACTCAGGATGTTACATTATACATTTCTAAAAATTTCATTTTTTATTCCAATGATTTTAACCACCTCCCAACAACACATCCCTACACAAAAACATGTTTTAAAGCCATCAGAATCATCAAGTCAAGTCAAAACAATCAGCTCCTACATGAACAGTACTGACCGAAATTCCTCCCCTTAAACCCTAACTTTGATTTCATCCAAAAATCAATCCATAAACCACTTAATCTTCCTTTTTCCACTTGATTATTAAGGTTTTTATCCTTTCCTAAGAATCACATGGCTAAACCAAAATTTACAGCATTTTTCCATAACTTTCCAAGCCAAAATCTTAATCCAATCAATGTAAAACTTAAGGATAATGATGCTTAGACATACCTTAATGTTTCCTGGTGTAAGTTGGATGATTCCTTGCCTAAAACACTCAAGAATTTTGAAGAAGCAGGGCTGGAGCTACAGTGACAGAGTCTCCCCTTATTTTTCCAATTTTTCCAACAATTATTTGTATTTTCTAAGGGGGTATTTATAGAAAAATCGATCAGCCCCTCTCCCTCCTGATTTGACCGAAAATAGACACCTCAAAGGGTGTATGTGGCAGTCATCAAGTGCTGGAAATGATCAAATTTGAACAAGTGGCTTTTCTCTAGATTTTTCCGCACAAATATCCCTTAATTTCACATTTTATTTAATAAAAATAGTGGGACCTAGAAGCTGCACAAAATTGGACCCTTATTGGGCTCAATTTGGGCCCCACAAATGGTTTGGGCTAGTCTAAAAAGATTGCCCATAAACTAAATCACTATCTCAAACAATTTGAAACTTTATTGGTTACTATTTACTAGTAACATTTCATAATTTTTCCAGACATCCAAAAATTTATTTCTCTCCATGATAACTCACCTTTTAATATGAGAATATGATCTGAAAATTTTCAGAATATTTTGCCACCTCTAGGTATTTATTTTGAATTTTCTCCGATTAGACCTTTATCGGTAAATCTGAGAGAAAATAAATTTCTGAGCTTCCAAGGTCTAGAACCAATTTTATAAATTCAAAAATATATTTAAATGAATTATCCATATTTTTTTTCAAATTTATTGAGGCCTCCAACCACTTAAAATAATTATTTTCCTTCAATTTCCCAATAATTTCTCGAAAAACCTCTGTTTACGAGAAATTCCATAACAATTCATTTTCACCGTAATTCCACCTTTCGGGTCTCAACTGAATTTTCAAAACCTCTAATCTACACTTTTCCCATTTTTCAGGAATTTTCTAGAATTTTTCTCAAATTTTCCCATTTTGCCATTCCTAGACTGATAATTATGAAAATGTTAGCCCGGACCTTATCAAGGTTTCACATGAAAAGTTGTTTCATCTCCCTGTCTAGTTCTTACATTGACCCTCATCTCAATTTTTAATCTCTTATAGTCAGGTGAAAGTTTTTGGGATGTGACAGCAAGCATCCAAAGTGAACCTCAAATATTTTAGACTATGGCATGCCGAATTCTGAAATTTTAATTTGAAACTTTTTTTGGGCAAAAGAATTTGAAACTTCATTAATCGAATTTAAAATCAGCATGGTATAATACAAAAAAAAGGGGTAAAGTTGTGTTCAATATCTTGATATTATTTTCTAGATGCATCTGGATATTTTTTTAGTTACATTCAACACTCTAATATTTAGAGTACTAGATGCACTATAAATGAGATTAAAATGCTCGAAGCACAAAAAAAAAAAATCAAAATGCTAGATGTGTCATAAATAAGATTAGGGTATTCGATGCACTTAGAAAGTAAAATCATAAAGCTGAATGCCACGTTACCCCAAAAAAACAAAGCAAACTAAACTGAATGTTGAAGCTTTTTGTCATTACTATCGAGCTTACTGTACTAATGATTTAAATGCGTTGCATGCAATTGTTGGAAGAAAATTTAAAGTAGTGATCCAACTCATATATTTGTATTAAAAAAAGAGTACATTATTTTAGTACCAAACACTTGAACTTGCATTTACGTCTTGTAATTCTGAACTATGGTATGCTCAATGTTGCAATTTTAATTTGAAACTTTATAGTATTAATCTTTTTAAAATGGAGAGGAAAGCTACAGAAAATTCATGAACTAAATCAAACAAGAACTAAACCTAACCATCAGATTACCTGAACTTTTTTCTTAATTTTTTTTTGGAGATTGACTTTTTGAAATTCATAACAATTAAATCAATCATAATTAATTATTGGTTGTAAGATGCATTAAATAAGCATTAATACAATAAAATTAATGTACTCCCTTTGATTCTAAATGTAAAAATTAATTAAGGGATTCACTTGGTGTAAGATCTTAATAATTTTTTTAAAACTATTCCCATTGATTGCACATATTATAGAAGAGTTTTTATTAATGAGATGGCTTCCAATGAAAATTATTGAAGGGGTACCTTAGAAAACCAACACAATTATTTTTTTTAAATAACTAATTTAACTAATATTTTTATTGTTGTAATTTAATTATCTAACCCCTTCATCTAAGACCGGACTTATAAGTAGTATCATTTACAACTCAATTTTTAAATTGAATGTACATTTTTTTGGATTGGTTAATTTTTAATCTAATTGACTTTCATTTGTCAACGTTTGAATATTTATTTGAAGAATAAATAGTTCTCATTTTTTCGGAGATTGACTATTTGAAATTCATGACAATAAAATCAATCACATTAATTATTGGTTGCATGATATAATGCGGGTTAACGCATTAATTCACTGATGTTCATGCATTTCACCTAATGATTCTAACAAATAACATTAATGTACTCCCTTCGATTCTAAATATAGAAATTAAGGAATTCACTAGTATAAGATCTTAATAATTCTTTTTTAAACTATTCATATTCATTGCACATATTAAAGAAGAGTTTTCATTAATGAGATCATCTCCAATGCAAACTATTGAAAGGCTACCTTAGGAAAACCAACATAATTATTTTTACAAATGACTAACTTGATTAATTTTTCATAATCTCTGTAAATTTTTAAATTGAATGTGCGTTTTTTGAATTGGTTAATCTTTAATCTAATTTATTTTCATTTGTCATAGTTTGAATATATATATTTCAAGAATAAACGTTAATTAACCCAAATCCTTTTTTTTATTTTTATGATGTTATATTCCAGGCTTTGAGCGTAGAAACTCAAGAGTAAGAATAAGTTTACCTATTATAATATTGAATGAGCCAAATGTCACTAGAATGACATGAGGAAAAGACCTAAGATTATAGTGAAAAGTCTCAAGCATTAAAATAAAAAGGATTTTATAATTTTTTATATAATGAAGGAATTTTATAATGTTTAAATGGCTTAAAATATAGTAGATACTCATAATTTGAATTAAAAAATTATATAAATTAATTGATTAAAAGTGCATTTTTTATTATGATCATGTGGATATTTGAAAAATTAAATGGATAATGGATATATGAATAAAATATTTATTCAAATTCAAAATACGATAAAGGAATTATTCACAAAAGAAATTAATTATTCAAGCTCTTCAATTTAGGGTGGAAAGTAGGAGATATTTTGGTTGATGTTTTGGATAATTTTCAATTAGACAATTAGAAAATTCTCTCTTAATGCTAAGTGGCTGCCACAAATGTAATTTTCATGGGGTCCTTGTTTTGTTTGATGGGATATTATCTAGAATTAAAGCAAAGACACCTTTAAATTCAAAAGCTCTTCTGTTTGGTTGCCGTGAACATCAGACCAAATCAAGAGAATTCAAATTCAAGTTTTATCTTTCGAGTTCAATATATATTAAACAAAATCCTTTTCCTCAAAGGTAAAAGATCAGCAAGATTACAAAATAAAAGAAGATAAACAAACTCAAGCCTAGAAGTCTCAAGTTTTCCTCATTTAACTAGGATGGATTCAAGAGCTATCAAAAGAAAATCAAGAGAGCCTTGGAGAAGTAAAGGAGCCATCTACACTTACACAATCACAAGGATACACCTAGCTTCTTCTTTGTCTAATTTTTTACAATTTTCGTTTTATTATTATGGTGTCATCTAGCCATGTGTGGCTAGCCCTCTTTGTTCTTGAGGACAAGATGACATGGCTTGAGTTCTTGTATGAATTAGAGAGTTTGTAAGTTCTGATATTTCAGTCTATAAATTCGTCATCTTTGTAAATTTCCTAGGTTATAATTTTATTTTCTTTTTATGGGCTGTTATTAAATTATATTTTAGTCAAACAATTATGTTTTGAAATTTTCAATGAATATATTTTTGATTTCTTCATGATTCCATGAGTGTTTATCGTTATAGATTTTTATTTTGATTTGCACAAGTAGTTTATGTCCTAGGATTTTTGATAGATAACTCTCTTCAAGGAGCCGGATATAGTTGTTTAATTGAGTTCACATGCTAAGCAATTTTTAATTGATTAATTGAAAGATAATCATATGCTAGCTTTCTAGGTATAATTGTTACTTAGCTAATCATGACTTAGATTTTATCTAGGGTTTTATTTTGACTTAGTAAACTATTTTTATACAAACTCCTTATCTTTTTGAACTATGACAGCCAAGTATCAATGATCTTGGGAAGCGCACCATTTTGGTAGGGTTTTTTTTTTAATAATAATTTTGGCCTTCTTTCAATTATGGTTTTTTTCCTCAATTTATTTTTCCAAATAAAATTCAATCAAATTTCTCTTCTTATTCTACTTCTTTTAATCAAGTTGATTTTAATTAAAAAGGTTTTCAAAATTTTAAAGAAGCTCCTCATAAAGACAAACGATCTAGGTTGACACTATATAGAGTTAATTTAGCTAATTAATCTGAGAGCTTATACGACAAGCGATCAAAAATCATGAACTAAATGTAAAGCAAAAATTGCAAACAAGGGATTCCAAGACCCTATTGTGCAAGGCTCATATTCCGAAGTGAAAGATGACATAAGAATACTATCAATAAAATAGTCCTTATGGTTTTCAAAAGCAGTTTTGCCTTGAAAGCATTTCTAACATAGTTTGCATGTGAAGTGAGTTTATTATAATGATTTTATGATTTTAAGGTTTATTTTTTTCTATCGTGGTTAACCTTCTAATGAAAGTGGTTTTGATTAAGGAAAGCACAATTTAGAATAGTTGTTGCACTCGATCCACTTTCACTTAACGAGTTTATAGTCTTTTCCAAGCAAGACCACGGAGCTTCATTGATCAAAAGCTGAATAGTTAAGTGGAAAGTACCATAGCAAAAACCTAGAGGCTTTTGACCTTCTAGTAGCACTTCATCCCAAAATAGTTAGCCATAGTATTTAAATACAAATCAGAGTAAATGAATGAGCTCTATGTGGCAATATACAATAGTACTTCTCATATACAAAAAGGAGGAGGCCGCACCATGGCCTAAACCTCTATAGCCTTTCCTAATGGATCCACACTAGAACATTCACTTGAAAAGATTAATTAAAAACCACGGGATGAGATAGAAGCCTCAGTAACCAATATTCTAACTTATCATACATACCAACATCGATCATGAGTTGTCAAGTAGAACAACTATCAAATTTTAAATATATATAACAATGAGATTTCAAAATATGTATGGTAGGATAATCACAATCAATAAGGCTTTCATTATGAGGGCAAACACACAAGCAACGTAAGCCTAACTCTCATTATGGGTAGATGAGTAAAAATCCATATGGACTTATCCATTACTCTAAAGGATGAAAAAAGAGCCACTAAGGCCTGTCTCTCACTATGAGGGACGAAAGGACTAACTAATATGCACCAAAGGCAGCCACTAATTAAAAAAAAAAAAAATAGCCATAGAATTTAGTGATAAAATTTTCGTCACTAATCAAAATTAATAACGGATTAGTGACCAGATTTTGGTAGCAATGAAATTTTTTTGGTTACTAATTGCACCATCGCTAATTATTTAGCGATGACATTCGGAATTCCACCGCTAATTAGCAATAGATTATTGATTAGCATCAAAAATTGGTGAGGAAAATTTTTCGTCACTAATCCATAGCTAATTAGTGACAGATATCCAATATAAATTATATCACAAAATAGTAATGGATTTGTGACAAAAATTCCGTCATCTATTGCTAAATTTTTTTTATTTTGAAAATTTAAAAGTATGGCGTGACATCTGCCAATTGTTGACACGTGTCATGTTGGTGACCACTGTCTTATCACTAGCTGCCACATCACCTCCTCCTCTCTCCCTTAATGTTAGCACGTCATGCCCTCATCCACGTTATTGTCACATGTCTATCATTGTGAGCCGCCCTATTATCACTGGCCGCCACCTCACCTCCTCTTCTCCCTCCCATGACACCACGTCATGCCCTCATCAATATCATCACCATATGTCCATCATTGTGAGCCATCACATCACTATCGGTTGCCATTTCACCTCCTTTCCCATGACACCGCATCCTGCCCTCATCCACATCATCACCAAGAGTCCATCATTGTGAGCTGCCATGTTATCACTTTGTCCACGTCATTGCTAGGTCACTATAACTTAGCTTAATTTTTGAAGGAGTACTGGTTCAGACCTGAGACCTCTTATACGTGTCCTGAAACCTTTACTAGTTGAGCTGAAAAATATTTGCAAAATTTTTATGCAAAAATAAATATATACAATATTGTGAATAATAAATACAAATGTATATAGTAATATTATTTATATAATTTAATATATTATTATTTATTTCAATTTAATTTTTGTATTTTAGTAAAAAAGTTTCGAATAATTAATTTTTTATTCAAATATTTAATAAAACAATAAGTATATTATGTATTATTATTATTATTTTCTTTTATAATATTTGTATTTTTTATTTTTATATAATATATTATTTAAAATTATGATATATCTTTTTATTTTAATAATAAATATTAAAAATAATTGTTATATATTTGTATTATATTTTTATGACAGATTAGTGACAGAATTGTGATGAAAATTAGTGATCAAAAAATTCCATCACTAATTCCATAAAAAAAAATATTTTGTGATGGGAGTTAATGACGGATTAGTGAGAAAAATTAGTGACAAAAAAATTTTGTCATTAATTTTCGTTATTAATCCTTTTACAATAGGATTAATGACAGATTTGTGACAAAATTTAGTGACATGATGGGATAAAATTCTATCACTAATTTAATGATAAAAAATTTCTATCACGGTAGGCCTTGCCATGTGATAGAACCAGACTCATTTCAAAGATCCAATCAAAAACTCAATTAACCACAATATAATGAAACATATAGTATTCATTTTCTCAAAATACTATATATTCTCATGCTTCAACGGTATAAATCATATCATATACACTTTCCATCCTTCTCATTTACAAATCCACACATCCTAATACACACATCCTACAAGATGATTTTATAGCTGAAAAGATATAATAGATATCTTCAAGTTCCAAATAGCATTCCAAAATCTCATACCATAAAAAAAACTCACAGACATTACATTATCACATATAACAAATGAAAAATAATTGCATCTTGCCAAAGAAAAGAAAAGAAAATACCATAAGAAACCTTGGCTTCAAGCACCAAGATCACAAGCAGTTTACATAAAAGGTACCCATAATTAGTACTCAACTAATCAAGTGGTTATTCAAGGCATATTAGAGGCTTTAAGTCTTAGTACTCAACTAATCAAGTGGTTATTCAAGGCAAAGTAGAGGTTTTAATCCTCTAACAACCCAAATCTCACCAAAAACAAAAGTTTAATCAATCTAACATTAAACTTAACTTCCCCATTCCTCTATCAACTCATCTAAACCATTCATTAACTTCAATTTACAAAATTTAAACAAAAACCCCAATTTCACACTTAGAGCTCCAACCTCAAGATGCCCATTTGAGAATTTAAAGCTCTATCAACAATCTAAATTGATTAAACATTACTTCTAACTCATAATAGCATAATCCAATTATCAACCCTCAATTCAAGCCACCACATTATCATCAACCATCATAAACCTCCGTATCTTAGAAACCCTAGGTTTAATTTTCACATAACTTTAAATTCAATAAAACTAAGCCAGTTAAACCCTTAATCTAGATCACACAGGTCATTTAAACCTAGAATGTTTGGTCAAAACATCCCGAATTTTGAAATCATTCAAGAGCCCTAACTTCCAACTATTTCAAAATCTTAAAAAAAAAATGAGACAAAGAAAAATTGTAACATCCCAAATTTTAAGCCTAGAAGTTTAAGAATTAACCTAATTTGAGTAGGCTACCAGATCTCTTTGAGTAGGGGTCCCAAAACTTCTTGAAAGAGTAAAAGTATTCTCAAAGACTAGACTGCAAAGTAGAAGTTTTTTTGTGACAAAGAGACAAAGGAAGTTAGAGACTCTAGTGAATTCTCGGAACCCTAGTATAAGAAATAAGAATAATTACAGGCCAAAGGTTATGATAAAGATTTCAATGAGATGATTCTTGAGATTAAGATGAAGTAGGGGCAAAATCATAATTTTAAAAAATTTCAGGCTAAAAGAGTAATAATAAAAAAATATGCCTGAAAACTCCAAAAACCTTCTAGAAAATGGGAAATAGTGTTTTAAGGTCCATTTGAGATTTAAAATGATAGAAATATCTTAAAAAATAAATTTATAATAATTATAGAATTTTGGCTAATTAAGTGATATTTAGTCAAACCCAACTATTAAAAGTAGGCCTCAAATAATTGGAAAAAAAAGAGGATTAATTACTTGAGAAATTGTGTGAAGTTATAAAAATGATCCAGTTGGCTTTAAAAATATTTGAAGTCTAATTAGGTTGAAAGGAAGTTGTTTTCTAGAAATTCAAAAAATGGTACTATCCATTTGAGTTTTGGCCTGAGAAAAACTAGAAAAAAAATTTTCCACAATGAAAGAGAATTTATGGAGTAAAGGAATGAATTTTTGGACTTAGGAAACATAAAAAAGTAATTGGTCAAACTTTTATTATTATAAAATAATTTGATGCTTCCTAAAGGGAGGACAAATTTTTAAATGTCAATTCTCACGGATTCTCTTAATTATTATGTCATGTGAGCTCATAAATGAGGAGATATGTTTTTGAGCTACAAGATAGAAGCGATAAAACAATTATCTGTGTTGCCTTAACAACCAAACTTAAGAATTTACCCAATATGTTAGGGTTTTTACAGTGTAATATAATAAGATGGAGCATGCGAGATGTCAATTCTTTTCCCTTCTTTTCCCTATTTTGGCACTATTTAGTGTGCTCTTATTGGTGATAATTTTTCAAGAAGGAGTATGTATAGAAACATGTGATGATATTAGATTAAAATAATTTTATGGACTTCAAATGACATTGCAATATAGTTATGGAACTCAAACCACGTTCCAATGAAATTAAAAGACACTTGTGGAGCTTGGAATGATGACACCTCACCATGTAATTTCAACCATGTTTGAGGGAAAAAGCTTGGACTTGAAACCACAATTCAATATAGTTAAAATTAGAGTATTATAAATACCTCCTTCCTCCCATTTATGTGAGAATTTCGGCCAAAAGCAACAAAGAAGAGAGAGACCGAAATTTGAGCAAGCAAGAGGATGAAGAAGAAGGAAAGCTCATGCAAATCAAGTTCCAACTCTTAGTAACTATTGGATTTAGTTGTTGTCTATGTTGTTGCTTGAGTTGTTAAGCTTGATTATGGTTTTTGATAAGTCTTGAAAGCTAGAAACTTTAAGCCTTGACGCTAGCCAAAATTTTATAAAGTATGTTTAGAATGTTTTGAAGTTAGATTAATGATTAATAGATATAAAAGGATGAGAATCTTGTGTTATTGCATGAAAAATGGAAGGATTCCTTGTTGCTCTTCTTGTGTATATGTTTAGGCCAAAATGGGGTTTAAGGGACTAGGATTTGATACATGTTAATTTAATAATTCTAATCAGTTTAAAAGGCAAATTTTTGTGGGATTATGTTAAAAGAGAGTGATTAGAAGCATTAAATTTGAAAATGAAAAATTTGACTCTAAACCCTAATGTTCCAACCAAAGTGAGTTTGATAGGGAGGTGTTGGATTTTGATGAAGCTAAGCTCAAAAATAGATTCTACATCCAAAATTGTGTAGGAGTGGCATGTGAAAATTATTCTAAGAAAGATGGAATAAAAACCCTAAAATATACGTTTATGGTTAAGGGTTTAAAAAGGGTAAGTCATGAACATTGCTACCACGGATGTACTGGGTGAAATGCACAATGTGTTTATGTATTTAGGCCATTGGACATTATGGAAGTAGAATTGGGAGCTTGGACAATAAAGCTCCAAGTATGGAAAGAGTGGAAACCAAGAAAACAAGAGGAGTTAAAACTTTAAGGTAGCAAATTTTACCTTAATCTATATGCTTGGTTGTTACTTGCATGAATTGACATGTTTATTAGGCTTATATGATTATGTGAAACCATGCATTTATATATGTGATGATGTTTGAAATATGTCATAGGCTTAGGTGTTTTTATAATTGATGCATGATAATTTTCAAACATGTCATTGTGTTATGGAAATGGTAAATTTGCAAGCATGTTACAATACCAAGTTATGCCATATATGTGTGAATGTGAGTGACAATTGTTTGCTGTTAAGATTATTTGAATCCCACTCCCTAGTGATTAACCACAATAGGTATTGCTAGCATGGAGGATGAAACATGAGATAAAGGAAAAAGAAAAAATTGGAAAGTTAAAGATTTATTATGATCTGTATCAATTCTCTTGTTATGTTAATTTTTATATGAACATGATGATGATGAACGTGATTATATATAAGACCGGTGGTGTGTATATTTAAATATGTGATGATGATATGAAATTACCACAAATGTGTCGGAAGAAACATGCATGATGTATGAAATGAAGGATTGAAGAAATGTTTTTGTTTTCATGCTATGTGCCAATACTCCCTTTTTTTTTCCGGTAACAGTGCCAGTGCTCCTTTTATGTCAAAGATGTTATATAACATGATATTTATGATATGCCAACCTAAATACAAGAAGATATGAGTTTGGCGTAAGTTTATGATGAAATAGTTTTATGTATAAAAGAGATGGTTTTAGCAAGTTATGATCAAAAGGATAAATAATCTGATAGGAAGGTACAAAATTAGGACAAAGTAAATCTAAAGCAAATGTTTGAATCTGCTCATGAAATTTTATTAGTTAATACACATCTTGAGCTTTAAGGGAAGTAGTAAATTACCTCAAATGGATGTGTATGTAAAAAGATATGATTTTTAAAAATTAGGATAGAACAACTGAAAATTTCAAAATTTACGATATGAACAGTACTATTTTATGCATTTTTCAGGAATAAATACGCAAGTAAATAAAATAATGAGTATTTTTTTCTATAGAGAATTAAAGAAGCTTTAGATGATTACTTGAATAAGCTCCATACGAGTTTTTTGCATTTAGTTCTCAATTTTCAAAATTGGATCATAAAACTAGAATTTATCAAATAAATAGTAACCCAAAAATCAAAATACAAAATTTTAATCTATGGGTTTAATTCATGATTTGCTTAAACCATAGCTTCCAAATGCATATTAAAAGGGGTAAAATTATGGATGTTATAAAATCAAGTTGGAAATACTTACTTTGATATTTAGAAGTTCAAAAATATTTCTAGAAGTTAAAAAAAAAAAAAATTCAAGTCTCGTAGAGCTAAGAGCACCCATCACAACCGTCTCTTCAAAAGTTATGGTTTTTTCACAACTCAAAGTTATGACTAATATACATGTTCTTTGACATTCACCATGGCCAAAAGAGCCATTTGTCGTAGCTAACTACACAGCCATAGTGACTCAACTTGAAAAATTTATAATTAATTATACACATCTCCAAAAGTTATAAATTAGGACTCTTTAGAAAATTTGAGATGTCTAATTTTCAATGCAAAAAGAGTGACATAAAAAATAATATCATTTGGCCTTTGAAAAGTGAAATATCCTTACTTTAACCCCTTAGAGTATGCATTTGGAAGCGTTATAGTTCAAGCGATTCACAAAATAAGCCCGTAGATTGAACTTTGTGATTGGTTCTCAGGTTATTGTTTACTGGTTAAATTCTAGTATTTTTCAGTCCAACTTTAAGCAATCATAACTCTTAGCACACATATCCGTTTTAAGTGATCTACTACTTGTTTTAAAGTTCAGGGTGTGTACTTTAATCATGCCAAATTTCATGAGCAGAGTCAATCATTTGCCATACTTCTACTCTGTCACTATTTTGTTGCTCAATTAGGGATAGCTTATCTCCTAACTTGCACTAACAGTTCATGATTAAAACTTTCCATACATAATACCATTCTATTCATACACTAACCATTCCCATACATTATCATAGCTAATTACACAAGCCAACATTATCATTTATCATCATATACCATCAATGGCACATTTACAACATATATCGGTATATACAGTGTACAACGTAATACAACAAATTTCCCAAATCTTTTCTTCTTTCCTTGCTTCCACTTCATGTATCCTTCATTTGATCATATCACCTATTATGGTTGGTTAAGAGAGGGTGAGATTTGGGAGAATCTCAGTAGCAAACAATAACCACCCAAACATACATGGCAAGCTTGGCATTTATAACATGCTTGCAACTTAACATCTTTATAACATAATGACATGTTTGGCAATCATCATGTATTTATCATAAAACACATAGGCCTATGGTATATTTCAAACACATTCACAATCACAACACACATGAGTTCATATAATCATATAACATAGAATCATGTCATACATGCAAGCAAATACCAAGCACATAAGAGTAGGGTAAAGTTTGCTACCTTGTGTCCTTAAGCTTTCTTCTTACTCCTTTTTTGTTTCCAACCATTAAGGTTGCTTGCTCAAACACATCTAAACCTTCTCTTGGATGCCCTAAGGTCCTAATCACAGCCACAAGGGTCATATTACTCATTAGGACTAAAAATTACACAATATGGAAGACTTATGTCCTTAAACTTAATTCCTTTTTCCTTAATTTATAATGTAGTGTTCTAGCTTTGTAAAAATTGTTTCCTTAGGCCAATACTACACAATTTTGTCCAAGGAATCCAAATATGAGCTTAGATTCATCAAAATCCAATTCCTTCCCCTGGTTCTAGGCCAAAAACAAAATCTGCCACTTAATTTTCAGTTTTGATTCCAATGCTTCCAACTTCATTCTTTCATCTTATCTCTACACAATTTTTCATTTTAAACATATTGGAAGCATCAAAATCATCAAAATCACATCCTAGACACAAAAACCAGGTCTGGTCGAAACATTTCCTCAGGTTACACAATCATGAAATTCAACCAATTTCAGCATAAAACCACTTGATTCGTGTTCCTTTCAAGCCGTTGAACATTAATCTAACATCAATTTCATCTTCTCCTATCCTTAATAATTTCATGCAGCACCTCCCCCAAGGGTTCCAAGCCTCCAAAAATTATTAAAATCCATAACCAAGCTCAACAACAATAAGAGTAGTGAAAACTACATCAGAAACAATGAACATACCTTGTTTTAGAGCTTGATCTTGCCTGGGACCACTTGGCCTTTCTTTCTCCCTCTTCTTTCTCTCTCTAAAAACTATTTTTCCATAGCTTTCCCATGGGTACAAGGAGCTTGGACAAAATGGAGGGGTGGGGAGGGGTATTTATAGAGAACCAGACTGAATCTGGGCCATTGATCTTAAAATTGTGTGGCTTGATTTGGACCGTCTATTTTCTCTTTTAATCTTATGGTGAAAAGTGTCCCATGACATCATGCTTACATCATCTTGATGACATCATGCTTACATCATCAATCCACATGCTTTTAATCCAATCGTACACGTGTCTTGCATCCAGCCATACACATAATACCTTCTTTTCCCATCAAACCGTACGCTTGTCTCTTCCATTTTTCTTCATCATTAAGGCATTAAAACAGGGAGGAAATTAATATAAAATACGTGCAAAATACAACCCTTAGGCATTCCTCCACCTATCTTGCCATTATACACCGTATAGGGTACTTTTTCGGGTCCTGACTTACCTAGGACCATTGTGACATATTCTGGTACCATTTTCTCACCTCAAATAAATCCACATGGCATTATATAACATTTCTAAAGAGAGAGTGATGCTCTTCCCTTGTTCGTCCATTAAAATAATTAAAATAATTAATAATATTTATTTCGGAGTGAACTTGATCGAATTCTTTCTATCGATCTAAGATTCCGAGAATCTGTCTCTAGGTACCAATACTGTTTATTTATCACCGAAAATTTCTCTAATTTTTCTTAAGTTAAAAGTCAACCTCTACACATTTGACTTTGGCTTTCCTCGAATAGTGTATAAATATGCTTTAAATTCCATTAAAGCCAACCTCCTCGCTTTCTGGGGACGGAATTATTTTTAAAACCTGTGATAATTCCTCAAGTATTTTTTCCCATTTTCTTCCAATTATCCGAGGCCTCCATATACTTTAAATAATTCATTTTTAATAATATTCTAAATCAGTCAAAACCCTGGGAATTCCACAATTTTCTTCTAGGGGCATTTTCGTCATTTTTAGCCTCATACAGGCCTCTGAACCTTATTCTCATTTTTTTGAAATTTTTTTAAGCTATTCAGGCCTTAGCCTACCATTTGCCATTTTTAGGGATTTTTCTGGGATTTCCGGGTTTAATTTCTATTTTTACCCCTACTAGCTCAAAATTTTACAAAATTATAATTTTGCCCCCGGTTTGGCTTAACCTCAAAATTTACCTCATTGAGGCCTCTAACATAACCTTTGACCTACATTTATCTCTATTTCTCATTCTTGGGTCCTGAGACTTTTTCCAAGTCTCTAACTTCCTCTTTTCTCAGTCCCAGAAAACTTTTCTCTTTGCGATTTAGTCCCTAGGAATCCCTCTATCCTTCTAGGGAATCTCTAGCACTCCTGTCATAATTCCAATTCAGCATAATTTCAGTACTTCTAGGTCCAAAATCCGGGATGTGACAAAAAGGGTAATCTACGAAGTATACTCAAAAGGTTTATAGGTCATAAAGGGCATAACTTCAAAAATTCATAATTAATTCCATACACGTTCAAAATTTTATAAATTAAGATTCTTTGAAAAGATTGATGTGTCTACTTTTCAAAACAAAAGAATCATAAAAAAAATATTAGTTTTACCATTTAAAATTCTCGAACCCCAAGACTACGCTAAGACGTCTAGAGAGATGATCCCCAATTATTATCCTTGGTTGGAATACTCAATCTACTTGATGATTTTTCCTGCATAGAGGACTCAACATTAAGCTTTAAAATGTGATTAAAATCAGTTCAATCCAAGTTTTCTAAACTAAGCTATGAAATTTTTTCTAGTTATCCCAAATTTCTTGAAAATACCAAGTTAAAGGAATTCGAGATTGAGTTTGAATATTTAAGTTCAGAGTTACACTACATTGGTCAAACTCCTCCAACCTTTGCTCTTAAAAGGATGAAAGTGCATGCTTTAACGATATCTATTCGGCTATATCTTCATTCTATTTAGTTATGTTGAATCATTCCCTAATTTAATACTAGTTTTATTATGGCTCAATTAAAAGGTCATAAACGCTCGATGTGATCTCTTCGTTTTGGTCAAACTTGTGGCGCAACAATTTTGGGGTGATTAGGGAAGGAGCCATGTATATGCATAATAGGCACCTTGATTTTTTTTTTTTTTAATATTATGTCTTTCACTGAGGCGCAATTATCTAATATTTGATTATTATTGACTGGCTCATCCAGATTCTAACATTATTGCATCTAAATAGGATGTAATTCTTCTGTAAAAAAACATTTTGATTTTTATTCCATTTAAATACTATTTTTAAAACATTTTTCACCAAACGAACATCACTGAAAAAAACAAGCATTGTTAATGTCGGTTAATTAGGGCTTTTAATGTCAGTTTCTAGTGTGACGTTTTTGGCAGTGACTTTGTTTTGTCGACTTTTAACGTCATTGTAAACTGAATTTCAACATCAGTTATTCTCCAAATGACATTGTATTTTAATCTACCAACATCTAGTATTCCGGGGGTACTTTTAACATTGGTTATTAGCCAATCACCCACGTTAAAAGTAGTTTTCAATGTCGCTTATTTTGAACAAGCGACATTAAAAATGTTTTAACATCAACTAACGTTAAAACTCCATTTTTTTTAAAAATAAATCTTTGTTTTTTATTTAACCCACCTGAAATTGAAATAACAACAATAATATTATAAAATCAGAATCCAGCATCTAAAATCAATTCTCTCACATAGCTAAAGCCAAAACTAAAGGGAGTGTAAAAGAGTAAAACCACTATTAATTATTACCCCAACTCGAATAATTCCATAATGTGTGCCAATCGTTCACGTAGTTGGTCAATTTCTCCACGTGTATATGGGGTTGTGTTTTCAAAAGCCTGAAAGTTGAAATGAAACAATTAATAGCCAAATCATAATTGAAATATTAAAAAACACATGAAATCATTAATTTATAGATGATTACCTTATCGAGCTGACTATATATACCCCAATTGTAACAATGTCAAACATATAGTGAATAACATAATACCCGCACTCCACGTAACCAGTTCGACAAAAATACTAAAATAAAGCAAAATACAATGGATGAGAGTGTGAAGGAAAATTATTTATTTTAAAAATCATAGTTTGGTAAAAGAACTTACATGTGGATAAACCCATTTTATGTTTTCTTATTGGGTTAATACAAGTTTTAGTCCTTAAAATTTGAGTTCATTTGGTTTTGATTCCTCAAATTTCAAACACGTGGTTTTAATCTTTGAAATTTAGTTTGTCTTAAAACGTTAGCCTTTGACAATACAATGGCATTAAAATTTTCTCAAGTGTTATTAATGACATTAAAAGTGGTGATGTGAACTCACCAAATAACACCTAATTGAATCTTGTATGGATAACAAAGTATAGTGTAGTGAACAGCTTTTGAAACAAACAGTGAGAAAGGAAAAACAGGAGGCTAAAGAGTTGTGTTTTGGGGATCCCCCCCCCCCGGTTATCTACACAAGACCCTATTAGATGCCATCTAATAAGTTTATATCACTACTATAACATTGTTCATGACACTTTAGTATATTTCAACATTGTTACACCTCTAAGGGCTACCATTTTGAGATGGACTGAATTTCCAAGATTAAAATCATGTATTTAAAATTTAAAAGACTAAAATCAAAATATGTCTAAATTTTAGGGACCAAAAATTATATTGACCCTTTCTTATTTCTTTGTTTTCTTCTTCTTTGCAAACTTCATCTGCTCCTCCTCCTCCTCCTCTTTCATCATCCATCATAATCATCGCTGATGCCCTAAATACACTATGATCAAACCAACATAAAAATAATATATCAAAACATAAAATTAATTTCACAACAGATAAATTGATAAAATTTAAACATACGTGTAAGAGAGGCTTTTTGTTTCTTTGGATGGTTTTCCACTAAGGGAATTAAGCCAATATATGGTGTTCTTCAAGGGATAAATGTCAACAAAAGTCCACTGACAACTGAAAGATATAAATTACGATTTTAATTATACCATATTGAATGCAATATTATTATAACATTAACATTGCTCAATTGAAAAATAGCTAAAAAAATTCAAAATTAAACACATTAAAATTGAAAAAACCGAGATAATTTGCAAATTAATCATACAATCTCCAACAACTACTTCAATGATCTCCATAACAATGAACTAAGTTTTGAATGCCCATTCAAAGGAAAATAATCAATTACAATGTTAAAGCCTTTTCAGAGTAACACTCCTGAATTCAAAATGATGTTTGTTTGCCATGAAATTTTATATACAAGTTCCTTATTCATCAAAGTTTTTCCCTGTATAAATTCTTTTCCCAAATAATATTTACATGCATCAAACAAAAAATAGGCCGAAATTCAGAAAAAAGCCTCGAAAGTAACAAATACCACTATAATTTAAACAGTCATCACAAATTCAACAACGAACTAGTATTTCAAGTATACCAAAACAAAGAATAAAGTTTTACATGAAGCTTCAAAGGACAAAAATTCAAATCTCTATACAATATACTCAATAATTGCATAAAATGGTCACCAACCAATGTAACCAACCAAACCAACCATACATTGTCAAAATCATCAATGAAACTCAATTAAATCATACCTATAACATCTCTTTGAGTTTCCAACCAAACCAATCCAAAAAAAAGGAGACGAGAATGAAATTTCAAACGAGAAAGAAACAACTAACCTCCACGATGAATGGCGCGATGGAAAAAATGAATGCCATGAAGAACGACATCGGACGACACGTTGATGGCTTGAAAATGAAGGAAATGGCCGGATTTGACTTGAAGAAGAAGAATCGAAGGTTGGTGCAAGAGGGGACCACGACGCGAAGAGAAGAGTGAAAAATGAATTTTGAAAAGTGGCAGCTTGGTTAAAAGTAACCTGCCATCACAAACGATTTTGCTTGTTTTAATAAGCGATATTGTTTCCAATTTTTAGCGTCATTTGTTGAGTTTTGACGCCGCTTATTCAACAAGCAACGTCGTTTTATGGTTATTTTTATTTTTTTTAACTGACTACCCGATTTATGACGTCAGTTTGATTAAAAACTGACATTAAAAACTTTAAAAAAAATTCAAAATTGCCATTGCCTTCTTTTAACGTCGCTTGTGTGAATAACAGACATTAATTACCGATGTTATAAGCCTATTTTCTAGTTAAAGAAGACCCAATTTAAAAATTGTTTGGATTGAGTTTCGTTTCTAACTGACTTATGAAAAAAAGTAACTTTTCTAACTGACTTATCCAACGCAATCTAGATCAACTTTTCTAATTGACTTATAGAAAAATTGTGCAAAGCTTACGATCTAATTAGTTATGTGATTCTATTTACTTTAATTAGAGACCAAATAAATTTTAATTTATATTCATGTTTGTTCATTATGTATATTTAATTAATTATCTACAATATATTTTCAAATTTTTCTTCGTAACAAATATTTTTATTTTATAATTTTACAAATAAACTATTTATATTTTACCATAATAATTTTACGTGTTTCTTTAAATTATTATCATATTAAAAATATAAAATTTCAAACACTAATCCATATCATTTTTAGTCATTTTACAACTAAACTAACTTTTCTATTAATCATCCAAACAATTTTTAACTTTTTCAACTGACTTTTTAAAAGTATCTATCCAAACATAAATTGTATTACATTAACTGACTTTTACTCTAACTTCAGTTACAAAAGTCAGTTGGGTTAGAAGTCAGTTTTGCCCAACGCCAATCCAAACATACCTTTACTGTTATGCCAATTGAATGAACATAACTCATCCACCAGCAAAACAAATAACTATGATAAAATGCATTATTTCTTGAAAATCATATTACTGGGGACTAGGAGAAATAATAAAGTACAAAACACTAATAATTACAAAGATAACTTATTGATCAGAGAAACCTCAAAGATATTTTGGTTTCTTAGGAAGGCCTTCTGTAGACGTAGGTGCACATCCTGGTCCTGGAGGCCCACATCGACAAAGACAAGTATGGCCAACGCAAAATCCACAGCTCACGTCAGGGCCTCCACATCTCACATCACAGTAAGAGGTGCAGTCGGTGTCATTATTGCAAGGTTTATCGTCTTTGTAAATTCTTGCTCTTGAACCCCAACCTGTTCATTTATTCCGACAATAATGAGTTTTTTTTTTTTAAAAAAAATTCGTCTACACAATACTACACATTTTATGTTATTAATCTTTTTAATTTGAAGCATTGTAGCATTAATCTTTTAAAAATGGAGAGGGAAGCTGCAAAAAATTCGTAAACTAAATGAGACAAGAAATAAACCTACACCAAATTACCTGATGGTATGAACGTCAGAAAAACAAAGCAAACTAAACCAATGGTTGAAGCTTTCACCATTGCCATCGAACTTCCTGCACTAAGAATTTGAAAGTGTTGTGCACAATTGTTGATGGACAAGATCTTTAGTCTTGATTTATACTAAAATTCCCACAAATTTTTCTTAAAATTTTTTGAAGGTTGACTTTTTGAAACTCATAACGGTAAAATTAATCAGAATTAATTATTGATTGTAAGATCTAATTCATTAATTAAGCATTAATGCATTAATTCCCTAATGTTCATGCATTTCACCTTATGGTTCTAATAAATAACATTAATGTACTCCCTTTGGTCCTAAATTTAGAAGTTAATTAATGGGATTATGTTACTTGTGAATTCGGCTTGGGTTACTACTGGGATTGCAAAATATGCAACCTATCTTGATTTAGGGGAAAATGAAGAGAAATTAGCAATGGGATTGAAATTTCTCCACTAATCAATTAGTGATGCAACTAATTCCGTCGCTCAGCTTCTTTTTTTCTAGCCAACAATTTTGTCACTAAACTAATCGCTAAATTTCATTGGAAATGACCTGGAACTAAATTTTAGTGGAAGGCAAGTAATCTGGAATGAGAATAGAAAAGCAAAACGATTTTAATCTTTGAATTGACTGTATTAATTGGAATATTTAAAAGTCTAATTCTTCATTTTGCCTGGGGTTAATATGCAAATTTATCCATAGATGTACATCTAATGTGTGCGAAACACCGTATATTTTTCTTAGGTGCAAAACTACCTATGAAAATTTAAAACGAGAGCAAAATTAACATTGTTGTTAACTCTTCTCATGTTGACCATTTATGAAATTATATTTGACTGGAAATTCTAACTTAGACGCAGATGTGGAATGCTCCTTGCACTACCTCACCCTTCTCTCTTCCTCTCCATTCACTCATTGGACTCTCTCCCTCCTCATACTACCTCCCCCTTCTCTCTTACTCCATCACTCATCATACTCTTCCTCCCATCTTAATTCAGAAATTCTAGTCTCTCTACCCACAGTTTTCTTCTTTCGCTACAACAACCAAAAAAAAATTAAAGAATAAAAGAGCCAAAATATTGTGAAATCTGCAACTTCCAAGATCTGCAATTTCAGAAAGTTCAACAAGAGAAAGGAGGAAGAGTGAGGGACGAAGCCAAAATGGAGCCATCTTTTGTTTCTTGTGACTCTTCCTCATTATTTGTTTCCCCTTAAATCATGTAATTTTGTTGATTCATTATGAATATTGCACTGGAAGCTGGAGACTGCAGCTGAGGCGAGGCCATGGAAGATGGAGGCTTCGTGAATTTGCAGATGGGTGGGTTATGAATTTTAATTTTTTTTAAAAAAATAATAAATTAATATTATAAGGCATATTTTGATTTTTTTTTTTTTTTAGTTTTCTACTGCCAACGAGGAGATTATTAAGACCACATCTGCTCTCATATCAGCGTTTTCAGGCAACAAGCGGAGCCCATTAAATCAAAGTAACGGACGTTTATCATATTTAATGGTGTTATATTTTTGTTCAGATTTTAAACTTTTATATCTTATTTTGCACCAAAGATAAGTACATAGTGTTTGCTTTTTGGGCATAAATTTATGGGTAAATTTACACTTTAACCTATTGCTTATATAGAAATTAATTATAATATAATAAAAAGAAAACTTAGCATAAGTTATTGACCTAAAACTTATAATTGAGGAGTTATCAATAGAGGTAAACTTGTGGCAGAATAATTTTGCGGAAATTAATTAAGGAAGTAATTGATAATAGATTTTCTTCTTTTGCCATTAACAGTATATAATACTCCTCCTAACCTATTCGTAGGGAAGAGGCAGTATTTTTTTCTTTTTTTTTTTATACAAGTCATCTTATTAAATTTATTACTATTATATATAAATGTATAATTTTACCTTCTAATTTATTACCCCTCTGGTCCTAAATGTAAATTACTGGTAGAAGAAAATTTTGGTCCTAAATGTATGTCATTTGTAGTATATTTAATGCTTATTTTTAATTTTAACCTTATTTAATTTTTTATTGGAAAGAAAGAAAGAAGGGAGAGATATGAGAATGATTTGAAAACGAAGAGAGAAAAAAATTTAATAAGAATAAAATTGAAAACTTTTGTCAATTTAATACATTCTTTAATATGCAAAAATGTGTTATAAGTGACTTGTCTATTAAGGATCATAGTGGTATTGTACTATTTTTTTTAATTATTGAAAAGCATATACATTAAATATGGCTAAAATTGAAAAGTTATTAAATTTTAAGATAGATTTAGTGAGACAATATTTGTCTAGATTCTAATAAAAAATGTTAGAAATGCCTTTTAACTAAGAATATTAGAAAAGTATTTGCTAATTGAACAACTCATCCCATAAAATAAAACATAACACTATATGATAAAATGCATTATTCTGGAAAACAACACATTATTAGGGAAGAAGCTAAAAAGATAAGTTATTCATGAAAGAAATCTTAAGGTTTTTTGGTTTCTGATGGAGAAGGTCTGTGCACTTCCTGATTCTGGCGGACCACATTGACAAATACAAACATTTAGATGGCATATACCACGGCTCACGGTAGGGCCACAGCTATCTTTACAGTAAGAGTCGCAATCAGTGGCATGTTTGCAGGATTTCTGGTCTTTGTGAATTGTTGCTCTTGAAGTTGAGCCACAACCTGTTCATTTATTGCAACAATAATGAGCTTAATTTTAAGCTTTCTTATGCACAATGCTACACACTTTATATTATTGTAAGCTCAACGGAAAAATACTAGAAGGTCTCAAAAAGGATTTAATCACCCAAAAAGTTTAAGAACGACTGAAAAGTATGTAATGACAGGTTTTAAGCCACAAAATGACACCAGGTTTATATACTGCTTACTTCTTGTTAAAGTCCGTAATAGTTAAATTATCTTTTTAGAATCTCAGTAATTTTCCCCATTTTATCTGGTCACAATAACACTTCTCCTTTTATTTTATTGATGAATAATATTGATTGTTTAAAAGAAAATTAAATTTTCATTAATCACATAATACAGAATTTTACTATAAAGACACTTGATGCATTTATGGCTCTTAAAATTCAAAACTACTTTCAGTAGTGTTGATTGTTGTGGTTAAATCTACATCATCTAAAGACATTCTCAACATACTAGATTTAAAATTTTAAAATTTTGAAATTTCAGATTATCATTCTTTAATTAAAATTTTTTTTTTGAAAGCTGGCAACTAAAAGATAATCTTTATCTTATATTTTGTACATTAAAATATCAAACTATTAAAAATAAAATTATATTGAATCTGAACAATAATATCTTAATTTGGACGAATCATATATTTGATACTCACTTGGATGACAAGCATCCAAAGCGAACCCCAAATATTTTAGACTATGGCATGCCAAATGCTGAAATTTTAATTTGAAACTTTTTTTGGGCAAAAGAATTTGAAACTTCGTTAATGGAATTTAAGAAAAACGAATCAGTAAGGTATAATATAAACATAAAAAAACAAGCATAAAGTTGCATTCAATACCCTAATATTATTTTTTGGGTACATCCAGATATTATTATTTTTAGTTACATCCAACACTCTAATATTTAGAGTGCTAGATGCACTATAAATAAGATTATGGTGCTCGAAGCACCAAAAAAAAAATCAGAGTATTAGATACACCACAAATAAAATTAGGATGTTTGATGCGTTTAAAAAATAAAACCAAAAAGCTGAACGCTCCTCTACCCCAGAAAATAAAAACAAAGCAAACTAAACTGAATGTTGAGGTTTTAGCCGCTGCTATCGAGCTTACGGTACTAATAATTTAAATGCGTTGCACGCAAATTGTTGGCAGAGAATTTAAATTAGTGATCTAACTCATACATTTATATCAAAAGAGTACATTATTTTACTACCTAACACTTGAATATGCAGTTATGTCTTACAATTCCGGACTATGGTATGCTCAATGTTGAAATTTTAATTTCAAACTTTATAGTATTAATCTTTTTGAAATGGAGAGGAAAGCTACAGCAAATCCATTAACTAAATCAAACAAGAAATAAACCTAACCACCAGATTACCTGATGATATGAGCATCAAAAAACAAAGCAGAGTAACCGAGGGTTGAAACTTTCACCATTGCCATCGAGCTTCCCGCAATAAGGATTTCAAAGCTTTATGCGCAATTGTTGATGGACAAGAATTAGCCTTAATTTATACCACAACTCCCACAACTTTTTTCTTAACTATTTTGGAGATTGACTTTTTGCAATTCATAACAATAAAATAAATCAGAATTAATTATTGGTTGTAAGATCTAATGCATTAATTAAGCATTAATTCACTGATGTTCATGCATTTCACCTGATCTAATGCATTAATGAAGCATTAATGCATCAACTTACTAATATTCATATGCATTTCACCTAGTGGTTCTAATAAATACTCCCTCTAGTCTTTTTTACAAGAGTCTGAAATTTAAATTGCTTTGATCTTTTTTATAAGATCCCAATTGTGGTTGTCTGAATATTTAATTTATTTTTTCTCACTTCCTCCATCCCTTATTATAAGATCCCATTAACTAAATTACGCAGTTAAAAAACAGTTAAAATAAGTTAAAAGCAATTATACGTAACAAATACAAATTTTTTCCAAATATACCCCTCTATATAAATGGGTAAATATGAGAGAGTAATAATGAGATAAATGAAGAAAGAGAATATATTAAATGCATTAAAGTGGGTAAAAGAAGTAATAATACATTAAATGCTCAGACAAATTCAAAGAGGATCTTATAAAAAGGGACAAACCCATTCAAAAAATTAGATCTTATAATAAGGGATGGAGGGAGTACCATTTTTATCCTTAATTAATTTTATATGCTGCATTAATTAAAATGTTAACAACTTGGCATTCTCGTTCATACTTTCTCTTTTTTACTTGCCCTTGTAAATAAGGGCATGCTTAGAAGAAGAAAAAAAGTTCATTTCCTACATATTTATTACTTTTAACTAATTTTAATTATTTTCTTAAATTGTGTAATTCACTTATTACTTTGTAGGCTCTTAAAAAAAAGACTAGAAGAAGTAACATTAATGTGGAAATTAAGGGATTCACTTAGTGTAAGATTTTAATAAGTTTTTTTTAAACTATTCCTATTGATTGCACATATTAAAGGAGAGTTTTCATTAATGAGATGGTTTCCAATGCAAATTATGAAAGGGTACTTTAGGAAAACCAAAACAATTATTTTTACATATAAATAATTCAACTAATTTTTCTTAGTCTTTGTAATTAATTTTCTGACTCCTTCATCGAAGATTGGACTTGTATGCGGTTTCATTTACAACTCAATTTTTAAATTGAATCTACATTTTTTTTTTGAATTGGTTGATTTTTAATCTAATTGATTTTCATTTGTGATGGTTTGAATATTTATTGCAAGAATAAATATTTCTCAATTTTTTTGGAAATTGACTTTTTGAAATTCATAACAATAAATCAATCAGAATAATTATTGGTTGTAATGCATTAATGCATATAAATTCACTAATGTTCATGCATTTCACCCAGTGGTTCTAATAAATAACATTAATGTACTCTATTGGATCTAAATGTAGAAACTAATCAAGGAATTCACCTAATGTAAGATCTCAATACTTTTTTTCCCCAAACTATTCCTATCAATTACGTATATTAAAAAAAGACTTTCAATAATGGGATGGTTCCTAGTGCAAATTCACTATCACAGATTTATTCATAGTTGACACTTAATATTTGACGGCTAAAAAAAAAACTATCAAATATAGTGAGGCGGAATTAGGAAAAACCATTATTTGACGGTTGTATATAAGAACCATCAATTAAGTTAAAAGAATATTTTCAATATAATAACAGTCAAATATTTATTATATAAAAATTTGAAAATTTATTAAAAATGTTTATTTTATGGTTAACCTTATCAACCATCAAGAAATTAGAACCTGTTAGCATTATAGTTTTGATGATAACAAGTCAGAATTTCAGGGTTAAGTATTTTGATCGATCACGTGATCGAGCAATCAGTTATCGCTAAGGTTTCAGATAAATGATCAAGTATAAATCGGGTCTATAGTAGTCTTTTTGATCCAAGAACTATTCGATGAATAATTTATCGATAAAATGATCGATAATCGCTAGCGTAAATATCACATAAGACTTTGGGAAATTATCGATAAGCTGATCGATAATATCAGGTAAACAATCGAGTTACTGATAAGAGACCCAAATCTGAAGTGTATTTATCGATCAAGTTATCGATAAATCAGTCATCAATAACGACTTCGATAAAAGGTAACACTCTCTACATGTTCTGCACATTAGTTCTGTTACAAGTTTATCGATCATATTTTCGATCATTTGTTTATCGATTACGTGCTCGAACTTTATGCTCTAACTCTCTGAATGCAGGTGATCAAATTCACTGATAGATCGATAACTTTATTGATCACAAAATTATCGATCACATGATCGATAATCAATGTCCTTATCTACTCTTACTCAGTTCTGCTACAGCTAAATTATCGATAACATTATCGATAACTTTAACTTATTTGCTTAACAAAAGTTTTCACATAACGTGATCGATAAAGAGTCTAAGAATTGACATATTCGCATTAAGTTATGGTGAACAATGTTCGATCAAGTTATCGATCACTGGTTTTTCGATAATATGATCGATCATCCAATTCCATGAAAATCATGTTTTTCACAAAAGGTGATCGATAACCAGTTTCCTTGCCTTACAGGATTAATCTTCTCTTCATAATTTATTCGATCATTTGTTCGAATATTCATTGTTCGATTAAATGTTCGATCTTTTCAGATAGCCTGTGTTCTTCATTGAATATATATACCCATGGCTTATCGATAACATTATGCATTATATATTATCGATAAGATGTTCGATCATCAATGACTGAAGCTTCATTTCAATAACATTTAAATTATCGATAATCTGTTGATCAATTATGTGATCGATCACTTTTCGATCATGCAATGATTTCCTATTTCTATGATAATTCTTAAAGTCAATGATCCAACACTTGATCGATAATTTTAGTGATGTACTTCGAAAAGTCTTCATTCTGGTTATCGATAACTTGATCTATCATCAAGTAATCGATCACTTTTTCGATCAAACTAAACCAGAATGACATTTTGTTCTTCTTACTGATAAATGATTTCGGCACAAATCCTTGAATGATAGATTAGCTTTCTGTCTGTATTCAAGATTTAAGCACTCACCACAAAACTCTCATATGTTCTAAGTTTGAAATATGCAGATTAATGAAAAAACGAGTGCAACGGCTCTTCAACGGGATTACGTAGACTACGACCTACAGTGTCAGAAACTCAGACGCATTAATGGCGGAGCCGTTAAAACCAGTGAAACACGCAAACGAAGTCACAACGGCTAGAAGCCTTCCGTCTAACGGCTATTTAACGAGATCAACTATAAAAGGCGCGAAGAGGCATTAATGAAGAGATTGAATACCCGAACTACCACCTGCGATTATTTAGTTACGCATTCAATACTCTGTTTTACGATACTATTGAGCATCAGTGATTATCATTGAATTCACTCTGTAAGAGAGCCATTCACTACTTTCTTTAAAAACTTGAGAGACACTCAAGAGTGTGGACTCTTGAGAGGGGTTGTATCCTTACGGGAGTAAGGGGGAGTGATTGAGCGATTCAATTACTGTACCGAGGCACCAAGAGCCCTGTCGATCTTGGAAGATAGTGAAATACTCAGAGGTGTTCTGGGGACTGGAAGTAGGTCACGTGGATTAGACCGAACCAGTATAAATCTTGTGTCTCCTCTCTGCGGTTAAAATTCTCCTTACTCTGACTCTCTGTTTTTATTTAATACTTGCACGCTTTTAGTTTTAAGTTTTTGTAACTCACCCAATTCACCCCCCTCTTGGGTGAGATTGTTTCTAACATTTGGTATCAGAGCAGGTCTCTTCACTAAGGATTTAACAGTCCGAAGAGAGATCAAATGGCAGGATTTGGAGATAGCGTGTTACCGGAAGGATGCTCAACATCTAAACCGCCAGGCTTCAGTGGAGAAAATTATACGTTCTGGAAAATGAGGATGAAAATCTTCATTAAGGCCACAGAGTATGGATTGTGGGACGTAATAGAACACGGCAACTATGTCCCGATGAACACAATAGATGGCCAGCAAGTACCCAAGAGTTCCACGGAGTTCAACGAGGAAGATAAGAAGCTGGTAACTCTAAACGACAAAGCGATCAACATACTCACGTGTGCGCTTAGTCAGAGGGAATACTTCAGAGTCTCAAGTCTGGAAACCGCGAAGGAAATGTGGGAGGCTCTGGAGATAGCTCATGAAGGAACCACCGGTTGTAAAACAGAGTCGAATCAACACTCTCACTACCGAATTCGAGTTATTCAGAATGAAGGAAGGAGAGAGTATCCGAGATATGGAAGTCAGATTCTCACATCTCATAAATCACCTCACTGCACTTGGGAAGAAATATAGTCAAGAAGATCAAGTGAGGAAAATTCTGAGCGGTCTCACAAAAGAATGGGAACCGAAAGTAACAGCTATTGAAGACCAAAGGAGAATCCATTGGTTCGGTTGCAGCACTATTCGGGAGTCTTGCTGAGTATGAGAGCAAGCAAAAAAATACAAAAGGAGATGAACGAGAAAAACCGGAAGGAAGGCATCGCTCTTAAAACTCAAGTGAGCGAGGATGAAATGAAGATGATCTTGATGATGATGAAATGGGCCTTATAGTCAAGAGGTTCAAGAAATTCTACAAAAACAGAACCGGAAAGAAGTTTCAGCCGAAACGCAAAATTTCCTCATATCCGAACGAATCAAAGGATCCATCATTTGCTTCGAATGTAAGAAGCCAGGACATATCAAGCGAATGTCCCAACTCTCCAGAGCAAAGATGATAAAGAAAAGAAGAAAGAAAGAAAGATTCAGAAAGAAGAAAGCCTTCGTCACATCAATCTGGGGAGACAGCTCCTCCGATGAAGAAGAAGAAAGTGACGATGAAGAGACAGCTAATATTGTCTAGTGGCCCAGAAAACGAGGACTCAGAAACAGACGAGGTATGTCTCAAGGCATCCAGAACAAATAAATGGTATATAGACAGCGGATGTTCCAGACACATGACAGGTGACACTGAGAAGTTTACATCACTCAAACCAAAGATGGAGGAAAAGTAAGCTTCGGAGGGAGGAAACCAATCGGGAAGGGAAAAATTGCTGGAATCGGAGAATCGGAAGTAGTATAGGCATGAAGGTCGAAGACGTGGTACTACGTGGAAGGTCTGTGTCATAATCTCTTAAGCGTCAGTCAGAGTGCGGACCAAAAACAACTGGGTGATCTTTGATTCTGAAGAGTGCTTAATCATAAGCAAAGATGATCTACCTTTGAAGAAAGAAGAATTGAATACGAAGCTGAGAGCTCCGAGGGACGGTAACTGTTATACACTTCAATTTGATTCTAAAACCTCTGAAAACTGTTTTATTAGTAAAAAGGAGGGAAAGTTGGATTTGGCACAAACGACTTGCACATGTCAACATGAATCAACTTTCAAAATTAATAAAAAGGGATCTAGTTGTTGGTTACCAAAAATCCAGTATGAACGCGATGATGTTTGTGATGCTTGTCAAAAAGGTAAACAAACAAAATCTTCATTTAAATCAAAAAAGATAGTTTCAACTGAAAGACCTCTCCAAATGATTCACATGGACTTGGTTGGTCCATCTAGAGTAAAAAGCTTCGGGGGAAATCTTTATACTCTGTAATAGTTGATGACTATTCAAGGTTTACCTGGACGTTGTTTCTTCCTCTAAAGATGAAACTTTAATGCTTTCATTGTTTTTGCCAAAAAGGTCCAAAATGAGAAAGGTATATCTATTGTGTCTATCAGGTCAGATCACGGAGGAGAATTTGAAAACAACGAATTCGCAGACTATTGTGAGGAACATGGAATTGACCACAACTTTTTCTGCACCAAGGACTCCTCAACAAAACGGAGTAGTTGAACGAAAAAAAATAGAGTACTCACGGAGATGGCTAGAGCAATGCTAAACGAGAAAAGGGTCTCACAAGTTTTCTGGGCAGAAAGCAATGAGCACAGCCTGCTATATTTCAAATAGAGCCTACATCAGAACACTGCTCGGGAAGACTCCATATGAATTGTACAAGGGAAGAAAACCCAATTTGTCACACCTAAGGATCTTTGGAAGCAGATGCTATATCCACAAACAACAACAAAGAAAAACTGGGTAAATTCGATCCTAAAGCTGATGAGGGTTTGTTTCTTGGCTACTCTAATCGTAGTAAAGCATATAGAATTTTCAATAAACGAACCTTTACAATAGAAGAATCAATTCATGTGGTGTTTGTGAAGAAAACTGAAACTATTTCGAAACCTGTAGATGATGATGCTGAAATCGTTCAAAATTTTCAAAAACTAGATTTGAACAAAAACTCGAACAAATTATTTTCAGAAAACCGTTTCAGAAAACAGGGATGTTTTAAACGATCCCTCTTTACAAGAAATCTAGAGCAGCCAAAGGCATGGAGACACAACCGAGATCATCCTCTGGATCAAGTCATCGGTAAAGTCAATGAAGGGGTCAAAACCCGGAGACAAATTGTCAATGAAGTTCTTTTCTCTGCTTTCATTTCTCACATTGAGCCCTCTAATATTGACGAAGCACTATCAGATGAATTCTGGATAGCTGCGATGCAGGAAAGAACTTAATCAATTTGAGAGAAATCAAGTTTGGGAACTGGTACCCAGACCAGAGAGAAGACCATCCGGTCATTGGCACCAAATGGGTATTCAAAAACAAGCTCGATGAATCAGCTCAGATTGTCAGAAAACAAAGCCAGATTAGTAGCCAAAGGCTATAATCAAGAAGAGGGAACGATTATGAAGAAACGTATGCTCCTGTAGCTAGATGGAAGCCATACGAGTTCTTTGGCTTTTGCTTGCATCAAAGATTTCAAACTATTTCAAATGGATGTTAAAAGTGCATTTCTGAACGGTTATATATCGAAGAGGTGTTTATCGAACAACCTCCCGGTTTTGAAAATTCAAATTTTCCAAATCATGTTTACAAACTAAAAAGGCTTTGTATGGTGTTTGAAACAAGCGCCCAGAGCCTGGTATGAACGACTTAGCACTTCCTTATAGAAAAAGGATTCGAAAGAGGTAAAGTGGATGCCACACTTTTCATTAAAAGAAATAGGAAAGATCTTTTGATTGTTCAAATATATGTAGATGATATATTTTCGGTGCTACTAACGAAGATCTCTGTAGAGATTTGCTAAGCTTATGCAGGGAGAATTCGAGATGTCTATGATGGGAGAATTAAACTTCTTTCTGGGATTACAATCAAACAAAAGAAGAACGGTATATTTATCTCCAGACGAAATATGTAAAGGAGTTGCTGAAGAAATTCGGAATGGAGAATGCTAAAAGTGTAAAGACTCCAATGAGCTCAACCTGTTCGCTTGATATAGACGAGGACGGGAAAGACATAAATCTAACAAGATATAGAGGGATGATCGGTTCCTTACTATACCTTACTGCAAGTAGACCAGATATTCAGTTCAGTTTGGAATGTGTGCGAGATATCAGTCAGCTCCAAAGGAGTCGCATGAAGAAGCCGTGAAACGGATACTCAGATATCTTGTAGGAACTCAAAATTTAGGAATCTGGTATCCAAAAAAGAGGAACCGAATATTAATGGGATACTCAGACGCCGATCACGGTGGATATAAAAACAGACAGAAAAAGCACCAGTGGACATCGGAGGATGCCTTGTCTCATGGTCAAGCAAAAAGCAAAACACCGTGGCAATCTCCTCTACTGAATCAGAATATGTAGCCACTGCCTGCTGTTTGTGCTCAGATCTTATGGCTAAAACAACAAATACAAGATCTAGGAATCAACTTACGTGAGATTCCAATCTTATGTGATAATACGAGCACGATAAGTCTGTCCAAGAATCCAGTTCATCATGCTCGAACCAAAAAAATTGATGTCCGACATCACTTTATTCGTGATCATGTTCAAAAGAAAGATGTAAAAGTTGAATTCATCCCCACTGAATATCAGATAGCCGACATCTTCACAAAACCACTAGACCAACAGAAGTTCAGCTACTTCAGAGGAGAATTGGGAATGGTAAATCCCATGAATTGTAAGAAATTTCATACTATCTCTCAAGATTAAATGTTTAAATTTATTGTTTTGATGATAAAATAACTAACTTAAGCATCGGAGTATGTAGAAATTTGTTTTGCAGGAAGCTCTGTTTCGATGAAGAAAAACAGAGGTAAACAGAGTATGAGATATCGATCAATTGATCGATAATCATGAAGGCAAGTGGGAGATAATTATCGAACAACTGATCGATAATTCACTTTGTAAAGAAAGGGAATTGCTCCAACACTACAATTATCGGAAACGTGATCGATAAAATAAATATCGATCAGAACCATCGATCAAGAGCCTCAAGTTCCGACATCATCCGTCAAAAATTGGTAAGCATTGATCGATAAGCTGACCGATAATTCTTAATATCGAACAAATATTCGAAAAATTTACATCAGGTACGCATTTCTTTTACTTATTTTATCGATAATATGTTCGATAAATGCATGATCG